>NC_141991.1:199669861-199789861 GCF_049901715.1 Pseudonaja textilis | reverse complement strand
CAAGATGTCAGCAAAGAGATACATAAAATATTCATTCTGGTTGTCCCAACTTACTTTCTCCCTCTTAATTGCTAAAATATAAGAATTGGTAGGTTTGTGGCCATATTTTTTGGTGACAGTGATTCTTCCTAGCTAGATTTCAAACTTTATTCTGAATTGATGCACTATTAATTGCATTATTACTGTTAATTTTCAACTATAAAACCTCTTTCTAAAACCAATTCTTTTGCAAAAGCAGACTGATTAAATTTTACGGTATTTTGCACATCCTAACTTTTTCAGTTAATCTCTACTAGTTGAAACAGTACCTAAGATACCCTGTTTTGATGATTTTGCCCAGAGATTGCAGGTGGGGTAGCCAATGGCAATCCTAATAAAGAGGGAGAAAATTGGATGTGACTCAGTTCCAATGTTGGGAATGCTGGCCTTTGATTTTTTTTTTTTTAAAAAAATATCTAATGCAGGGGTCCCCAACCACCGGTCCCCGGACCGGTACCGGTCCGTGGAACATTTTCTACCGGGCCACCGGTTTGCTGGGCACCGCCATCTTGTTTCAATGAGAAAGTTTTTTTTAAAGACTCCAATTTTTCTTCTTTCCTTTCTCCCAAAATGAAAATACGAAAAATGAACTGCATAAAGTTCTGCTACAGCAGGCATTCGTTCCCCCAAAAAGGAACTCACAAATTACAGAACAAAAAAAGAGAGAGAGGTAGGACCAGGATATAGGTAGACGCAAAACTTTATATGCAAAAAATAGCCAATCTGGGCGGTTAGCCCTGGGGAAAGTGTGGGGGGGCGGGGAATGGTAACAGCCGGCATGCATTTTTCAAAAGAACCACACAGGCTGCTGAAACCTGGACAGAAAGAGTGAGCCGAGTAACATTTTGTTGCTTCCTGATTGACTAATTTCAAGCTCCCAGCTGCACTAATCGGACAGCGCCGTGTCACTCACGTGACCTCCAGGAGCGAGATTAAATTCAAACGGCTGTGTAGGAGGATATCAGGGAGTCGGTTGCGCCGCTTCTGTGGGAGAATCTTTTCGTTGCAAGGCAAGTGGGTGGGTAAGTGCCGTGAGGTGGGGGGATCAGATGGGGTGCCTCTGTTTAAAAAAAACTGAGTGAAAACAAATTTAATTTGGATTTAGTGGAAGGACAAGTTTTCCACTTTGTTGGATGGGTTCTAGTTGAACAAATGAAGCCAAAAAAGGGGGCTCTTGCTTTGGGATCGCTTAGCTCACCTTGTCATGTGTGCTGATGCTGGTACCGGGCCGCGGATCATTTTGTGATGCCGGTACCAGGCCGTGGCACAGAAAAGGTTGGGGACCACTGATCTAATGGGCTATTATTTAAAGAAACAAATTGACATACAGTTTAATCGGGGTGGGATTCAAAAATCCCAGCAACCGATTCACTACCTAGTTGCTGGGTGTGCAAGGCCATGGCGGGTATGGCCTACCAGAACTTCTGGGAGGGCCATTTTTTTTGCCTTCCCAAGGGTCCAGAGGCTTCCCTCAGGCCTCTGGAGGCCCTCTGGAAACTGGAAACAGGCCTGTTTCCGGACTTCCAGAAGGCCCACTTTTCGCCCTTCCAGAGCTTCAATGCAGACCCTGCACTTACCTATATTGAAAATGGGCCACATGGAAGCTCCTAGGAGGGACGGGGTGGGGTGGGTGGGGCCAGCTGGTTAGTTCAAATACCAGTTTGGCAAACCAGATGCAAATTTAACATCTGGTTCAACTGAACTGGTTCAAACCGGTAGAAGCCCACCTCTGAGTTTAATGAAGAAACAGAAAAATATGGAGTTGGGGTAAAGATTGGAAATGATGCCATCCTTAGAACAAACATCATTCCTCAAACGTTTTCTCTTCTTCAGACTGAGATTTATTAGAGGGTTAATGAATGTATAAGTATGAGCGGTATACACTATCTGGAGCACAATATTATTTCAAGTGGTTTGATCTCAAAGAGTGAAATAGGGGGAGGTGTGAACCTCAGGGCTGCTGCTGTAATGTGAAAATTTATTGTGTAATGTTTCCCTTGTGCATTTCAATAAGTGTCTCTTTCAAGGACAAAAGAATTTTGATGTCTGTTTTTCTGAAACTGGTTGCTACTGCAGTTCATTTACAAGATTTTTAACAATTCTGGTCTCTCTATTCTGAAAAAAGAAAACCATTCTCCTTGATAGCAAACTTAGCCCAGATGACATGATGGACCCATTGATAGCAAAATACAGAACAAGTTTAATATTGCCTCCCACCTCCACCATTTTCCAGTCTCTTACAGCCTTGAGATTTCCTAGTGATCTCCTATATTCCACCTATATTACATGAATCTGACGCTGATTGTTTGCTTTTTAAAGGGCAATGCTAGAAAATACATTTGGGCTAGTAGTTAGTACAGACACTGCTTAGTGCTTTGCTTGTTAGAGGAAAAAATGGTAAAAATACAGAAATATTATTTGATTTGTCTGTTTGATTTACATGGCCAGCAACTGCCAAGTGAACCTATTTATTTTATGAGTTTGTAGATGTCATGTGTCAAATAATTATCCCATTCTGTAATGCATAATATAATGCATAAGCGCACCAACATGCACCTACCATCCCTGTCCTATTGTTTCTTTTTTTCGTATTCGTATCCATTTCATGTATTCATAACCATGCTTACCTGTTATCTAACAACCGCTTGACAAAATAAATAAATAAATAAATAAATAAATCAATAAATAAATAAATCTACATCTTAGTATAAGATTACGAGAGTTTGGGAAGAATAAGTCTTCCATTTTGTATAGAAGTACACACACACACACACACACACACACACACACACTCATGCATGCACAGACATGCGCAATATAATAAATAATTTTGTCCAAATATATGCCTTTTATAGAACTCCATCAAGTTTCAAGTATTTTTGTAGAATATTTTCAATTTGGTTAGACTATAGCATATTAGAATGAATGCAAATAGGAAACTCATTCTGTTAGCTAGAGGACAGATTAAATTGCACATATCTTCATTCTCTGTTATAAACAATAAATTATAGATATTTTTTCATGTCACCTCATCTTTTGTATCAGGTCATGAGAAAGTGATACATTGTTTTACTGTTCATAGAATGAATTTGGCATCCACAATTATCCAGAAATTATTCTTGATGCCAGTAAGATTAGCACATGTTCCAATTATTAATTTTTTTCTGATGACCTCATCCCTCCTGAGACATGTAAATGCATTTTCCCTAGTTTTTTATACTAAAGTATAAGCAATTAAAATGTAAGAAAAGGAAAAGATATGTTATGCTATTTTTTGACAGCAATCTCAATTTCGCCTTCCCATGGCATCTGCTGACAAAACCTTGGAGCATTTTATTCTCCCAGCAAGACCAGAAAGAGATTACACTGAAGAGGTTGATTCATCAAAAAGCCCATGGATATGCTGATAAAGCAATCTACTTTGTCCTAACAATTTTCCAATATGTTAAAGTCATTGCAATTATACGACAGGCCAATAAATCTGGTACTTTTGCACTATTTCAGATTTCTCCTGCAAAAAGCAATGTTGCTTTCTTTCTCACCTTGATGACTAAGGCATTCCATGCATTAGTTAAAAGGGGTACTGCATTTTTATTCTTTCATGACTGCTGATTGCTTCAAGGATACAGCATCATTCATGAGACTCTTGCTGATTTAGCACATGTTACAATTCTATAAAATGTCAAGCAAATAATAAATAACATTCCTCAGATCTTCTTATTCATGAAAGCATTATTTTTCATTCAATGAATGTTTAGCATCATATCGATATTACTTCTGTCCCTCTTTTTTTTTTTTTTTAGAAATTAACTTTAAAAGTTAAGGCATTACTTACCAAAGAGGTTAATTAGGTAGAATTTGGCTGCAGCATCAGGTTTTCTTCAGGTATAACAGGAAATCTCAGTTTTCTAGACAATTACCAACTTAGGAACAGTTTTGCACAGCAAAAGACTCAAAGAAATGACCAGCAGTTTTGATAACTGAACGTTGCCTCCAGGTATGATGGCATTCTGCCTTCTCCCTACTAGATCCATGAGAACAACAAGAAGAGGGAGCTTTAATCTTCTATTTGTGAGTTCCCTAGATGCATCTTGAGGATCACTGTGTGAGCTGAAACACAGATTTCAAAATTTACTTGATCTCAAAAAAGCTAAGCAAGATTGAACCTGATATGTACATGGATGACACCAGGAAATCTCAGAGTTGTAGGCCAGACCAGGAAGCTGAGAAGGAAGGAAGGAAGGAAGGAAGGAAAGAAGGAAGGAAGGAAGGAAGGAAGGAAGGAAGGAAGGAAGGAAGGAAGGAAGGAAGGAAGGAAGGAAGGAAGGAAGGAAGGAAGGAAGGCCTGGAAGAAATCTATTGCCAACAATAGATTTCTGCAGATTCCTTGGTCAATTGGAATCAAATACCCTATATAAATATATGTTTTAAACCATCTCCTAAAGTATTTATCCTAGGCATCTTTGTTTTAAGTTTGTGGGTGAAACCAGAGCAAGATATAGAACACCCACCACAATCTTTACACTAACTCAACTCCCAATATTATATGCTCAGTCAAAATTTTAAAAATGCACCTTTTATGACCAAAAAAAATACAGCAACATGCTTTTCCCCCAATCATGTCTGATTGCCTCACTATCTAGATACATCAATTGTGCAACAATCTCTTCCCACCTTCATTTTGTCTTCATTGTCACTAAAATCGTTTTTGAGATGATCAATCAACAAACATTTGAATTGCTTTAGGAACAATTGTGTGTCGAATAGAACTAACTCTTATTTTTGTTTATTTAGAGATACTATTCAGCTAATTCCTCTAGGTTATTTATATAGTACTAATACTTTTGTCATGACCTTTACCTGGGTGAAACAGTGCATCACAGGGCAGCAATTTTTGAAGCAAAGTACCTTAAATGGGTGAACTTACAGAACTTACAGAATATGCCCAATATCTAGGATCCATGACTCCCCAGGGAATTAAATTTGGGGAAATAATTGCTGTATCACTTCTAGTGGCTGCCATGCTGCAATTGTGTGATTTTCATTTTGAATTTTCCATGATAGTTTCCTAGCCAGTCTTGAAATTTCTCCCTGTCCCCCACTAACAGTCTACTTCCAGCTTGCTGGAAAAGGAGTGAAAGGAAATGTGGAAGATAGGGAGAAACCACTGCACTCATTTCCCAGATCATGCCACGTGTTCCCATGACCTATGCTCTCTCTCCTGCATACTTTTCCTGACCAATGTCATTCTTCATGTACCTTCCCTGACCCATATAATACTTATTGTTCAAGTACACCCTCCATGACCAATGCCAGCTTCCCAGACGACTTCCTTGACTGATGTGGCACCATTTGCACACAATCTTCTCATATTCTCCCTGCAGCATTTATGCATTCTTCTAGAAATGTGAGATCATACACTTCCCAATTCCTACTACCACTAGCATGCCATCTTTGAGGAGGGAAGGAAGAAAGGAAATAACTGAAAGACAGGGAGGAAGGGAAGGAAGGAAGGAGCAGGAATGGAAGTAAATAAGGAAGGATGGAGGAAAAGAAGAAGGGGACATGTTGTCTAGTGTGATTATAAAGTTTAGTTACATATGTGCTTGAGAATACATCATACTTTTATTTTTTGTTGTTGTTTCACTGTACATCTTGCCAAACCTTCTGTCCTCAATTTCACTTTGATTTCTATCTCAAGTCTTAAAGACTCCTCTGGCCTTTTCCTATTAAAAGTGGGGGAAAGGTCATTTAATTCACCATTCTCATTTAAGCTCTCTATAGAAACTTTCTAATACAATAAATATTTTGAAAGACTGACCTTCTAGCTTAGATTTAAATTAAATTTACTTTGCATATAATCATACTTATCTTTTTCCACTTATCTATTTTCTTAGTCTGACCCATGGCCCTGTTCTATGAAATGCATTACATGTTTCACAGATTCATTCATTAATTTATCATCAACTTCAATGAGATTTCTTTCCCTTTTCAAATAGACATCAGTAAAATGACTGATGTGGCTTAACAATGAGATTATGCTTGAGGTTATAACATTTTAACATTTAACTAGAATATATGCATTATTATCCACATAAAAAGTGCATACCAAACAGGGTAAAAGAGGTTTCCAGTGTAGGATTTGCTGCTGAAACATAATATAATTTCAGATTGACTGTATCTGAAATTATATTCAAATAAAATATGCATACTAAAATGGTCTGTTTTCACCTTTCCAAAGTCTGAAAACTAAAAGTGATCTTTGCAGGACAATTTCGTTGAAATGTGGAGATTAAAGCTGCAATGTTATGCATGCCCACCTTAGAGTAAGATCTACTGGGTGTGTACTGTACTGTTAAAATGTCTTTGAGTAATCATATTAAAAATACTGCAATCAGTTGCTGCAGCATTCAGCAACATGTATACTTTATATCCTATGTGCCCAATGAAACAAATATAGTGTTAAAATAGTAAAATAACATTGTATCATCATTCATTTCAGCTAGTGAATGGTTTTCTACAGGTGATATGGGTTAAAGAGGCTGTCTTCCAAAGTTACAATTGCACTTTGCAATTGAAGTTTTCCTCACAAATGAAATTAGTGCAAGAGAGATTTTTGCCAAGACACTAGACCAGAAGAATGTTCCTCATCATACATTTATACAACTAGTTTATGCGCTCTGTAGAAAAGTCAATTGCATTGTAGTCCTTGCTTAACAATGTAATTGAGATCAGCAATTTCATTGTTAAGTGATATGGTTGTTAAGCAAAATATCACAAGATTACAGTGGGTTTATGATTTCACTTTCACTGCATTATTAAGCAAATCACAAGTGATGTTAACCAGTGTCATTAAGCAAAACATCAAGTAACTGTTGGCTTCTCCATTGATTCTGCTTGTCAGAAGTCAGTTGTGAAACTCACAAGTGATGATCACATGACCACGGGACATTGCAACAATCATAAAGGCCCACCAGTTGAGAAGTGCCTTAAAGATTATCATGTGACTTCAGAAATTCTGCAATGGTAATAAATGTAAGGATTGGCTGCAAAGTTACTTTATCAACACACCTGTATCCATGCTGTTTTCTTGGCATCAGTATGGAAGTTGTTAGCTATTGCAAGCAACTAACTACTAATTAGGTCTACCCCACTCTGCACAAACAAGATCATCCAAGTGCAATCACATACTGAGATAAAATATACCTACCTCATGTTATTCTAAAGTTACAAAAATCACATATTTTAAAGGATAATATGTTAGAATAATTTAGCCTTAGCAATACTAAAAGGCATACATTTAAGGAGAACACCAGTATTTAGAAGACTAGTGAAAGGTAAAGGTTTTCTTGTAAGTTGTGTTCAAATCTAGGGCACGGTGAATCTTCATTTCTTGGCCAAGGAAGCCAGAGTTGTCCAAAGAAAATTTCAGTGGTTATATGACCAGCATGGCTATCTGACAAAGGAACATGGAATGCTGCTACCTTTCCACTAAAGTGGTACCCATTAATCTTCTTCCATTTACATGCTTTCAAATTAGTAAGTGGGCAGGAGTTGGATTAGGTAACAGGAGTTCATGCCATTGTGCAGAGCTCGGGTCTCAAACCTAGGCTGTCAGCTCTGCAGCTGACAAGCTCAGTAAATTTCATCACTGAGCCATCACAGCACAGAAGACTAGTAATTTGTTCAAAAGTATGTATGTAAAGGCCAGCTGTGAAAAGGCTTTGAAGAAAGATATAAAGGAATTCTGACATTACTGTTGCTTTTTTGTCTATATCTTTGTGAACATAAAGACCCTGATACTTACAGCTAAAAATACCTATCTTTAGTGGAATATTGTACACAGAATAGATATACTTATGAAAAAAAAAAAAACCTTTTATATTCAGAATATTTTAACAAAATTGCACTCTTATGGTACTCTGTTCTGAAAGAAATCTCATTGACTTCAAAGAGGGACTTCCAGCTAAGTGAATACAACAGTTTTCCTCAACCTAGCATCATCCAGATACATTGGCATACAACTTCCTACATTCTCAGGTAACACAAGAACCAGAATTGCACATCAAAATAGGATTGCAGCCCCCATTTGCAACTAATACACATGAAGCTTTTTTAAGTATTGACACTGCAGCTTTATTTGTTTAAATTCAGTATATGTCTGCAAGTGACTACTGACCAACTAATCAAAACCAGTTAACCAACACAAGTATTAATTCTGAGCAAGCTGATAGGGTTTATTACTTATTTACTTAAATTACTTCATGGAAACATGCATTCAGAATCATTCTGTGATAAATTATTGCTTCATTTTTTTATATAACATATGGTAAGTTGTACCAGATAGATTGTTTATCTTACTCAGATATTAATTCCATTCCTAATTAAAGCCAGAATGTGTAACAGGAGCATTTTAAAAAAAACTTATTTCACATGCAGAGAAATTTACTGCCTTCCAGAGGATATGCACAAGGCTTATAAACTCTTGAATTTCATTTAGGCTCTCAAAACAAGGCATAAACATTGTGCTGAAATATTAAATTGCTCATATAATGCATACATATTAACAAATTACTAGAAGAATGCACACAAAGTAAAGAGTGGAAGGAGCTGTGATGATTTGCGTTATAGTTAATTCTAAGAAACTCTTATTTGGAAAATACTAGAAAGTTATTTTTTGTTGACTCATCACAAGAGCATTCAATATTTCATAGATTAATTCAAATTTTACTTCTCTGTACTATTCTGTACTTTACTGTTAAAGTTTGTTTAGATAGTTTGATAAATCACCTTTCTCCCAATGTGAGTATTATAAAGAAAATGAATTCTCAAATTCAAAACTGTATGGAGAAAATGCATTACTCTCTCTCTCTCTGTGCGTGTGTATGTGTGTATTATTCATCAAGATCCAACATGTTCAGAGAAAACATCACTTCTTTCTCAAAGATTTTATATCATCTCCCTCCCTCCCCCCTCCCCTCTCTCTGTTATTCTCATATCAGAGCATATTTGAATGTGAGATTGACAAAGAAGGCTAGTTCTGGAATCATTTGGGATCAAACGAGATTCTCTTCTCTTAGGCAAAAAGAGCTATAAATGGGGTAAGAAGAATCAATCAAATCACTTTGCTTCTTTTAGAGAGTAGAAACTATTCAGCCTATTTTTCTGTTGCTTACCATTTGTACCAAGTAGGGAAAAACCAGATTAATCTGAGCCACATATTACAAATTGATTAATATCAAGCATGATATTGACTGATTGTCTCATCAGGTCTGGGAAGAATATTTGTACACTTATTTTCCCCCTAATTAGGACTTATTAACATTATAGTATTGCATGGAATAGATTTGCCTTGAAAAGACTAAAATGTGATTTTTTTTCTGATTGGATGTATGTTCTTTAGATGTGAAGCTGTTTCAGATAACTAACCTGAAGGCCCTTATCATATAATTAAAACAGTATAAATGGTCATTCTTTATATCTGTGATACAAATTCAAAATATTCATGTCTCAGAAAATGAGCATCTAGTTAGGCTACACAAGTACAAATTAATACATTATCACATAAAAAGTAGAGAGTAGAAAGATAACATTGGAGATATATTTGACATTAGGCATTATCAACTTCATATGACATTGTATTGCAATTTGAATCCTAGGTCTTGATTTTAAGTTAATCAATGATGAAAGGAATCCCTGGTCAAGGGAACAATAATTTTTATTCTTAAAATATTTGGTTAAATGGGCAGGATAGTGTTAGAGATCCCATATGGCAAATTCCAGCTTGTGATACCATTAAACATAAAAGAGGCTATCAACAAGGAGTTAATCTGATTAAATATATTCCATTTTTTGCACCAAGATGGGCCTTAAAAGATTGTTGACATAATTGATTATTGCAAAAGAGAAAAGCTGAGAATAAATTATGATAAAACAAAGATAGTGGTCTTTGATAGAAGTAATACCAAACACAAATGGACAATTAATGTCCAACAAAAAGAGCAATGCCTCTATTTTAAATATCTAGGTACATTCTTTTGTAAACCTCTTATATGAATTCTAACAACTACTCAACTACTCTAGATACATCCTTTTGTAAACCTCTTATATGAATTCTAGTAACTACTCAACATACAGTGGGTACTATCCTGACATTTTTCATTCCAAAGGAGACTGGTTAATAACCTCCTCACTTAAAATATTCCAGGATGAGGTGCAATAGGAGCTGAGATTTGGAGGTAGAATGAAAAAGTCACTGGCCAATTGAAAGTAGTCAAAAGCAACTTCAAAAGGGTTGAAGATTTTTTATTTGGTCTGAAGATTTTAGACTAGATAGAACAAGATCTTGATCTGATTTGATCTTATATTTATATTTATATTTATTCTTTTCTTGTTTCTTTTCTTTTTCTTGTTTTTTGAATTATTGTAGTTTAAGATATACCACTATGATTTATGGTTAAACAATACACTTATTTACCCACTTATTTAGAATCTGATTAACTGCTTTTCAAAAGAAAGAAAAAGAAAGAATATCAAGATTTGGTGGACCTTCGACTGAGGACTACATTATGTTCCAATTTGTTCTGTAATCCAAGGAATAATGTGAATGCTTGGCATTTCTTTTATATTAGTTGCAGAAGATGCCACAGGCAAAGTGATATAAGCTGCATCATGATATTTAAAGTGCTGTATCTAAGAAGAATGTAGTCAAAAGCAATTAATGATAGCAATAGCACTTATATACCACTTTGCAGTGCTTTTACAGCCCTCACTAAGCAGTTTATAGAGTCAACATATTGCCCCCAACAATCTGGATCCTCATTTTACACACCTCGGAAAGATAGAAGGCTGAGTCAGTCTTGAGCCTGGTAAGATTCGATCTGCCAAATTGCAGGCAGCTGTCAGTCAACATTCTAACCACTGTGCCACCATGGCTCAAAAGCAATTAATGATTCTGGTGAAATATCCACCTCAGGTTCTTTTCTAGAGAACATGATGCAACACATTGTAATGTTTAAAGCCATGATAAACTGAAATATGAGAATACCATCATTGTCTACCATAAAATATCTAATTTTGGCAATTGTATAGTTTTATTCATGGAACAAACTTTAAGCAAATTCCATTGATTTTTTTTTTTTTTTTGCCATAGCAGCATATTCCTAAAATCACCTAGATGTTGTTGATCATTAGAGAAAGTGGGATGTGTCTTTGAATGTCCAGAAAAATAATAGTTCAAAATTATTGCATATCTTTTGTTTTAATTTTTTTCATGTTTGGGAAATTCTACCTAAAATCCTTGAAATTTTATGTAAGGAAAGTTTCATTTCTTTTCTGCAGCCCCAAAATCCCATTTTAGGGTGCGTTGCTTACCTGATTCTGAAGAAGTTTAATGAAATGCAGACTGAAGAGAATGAAACTTTTTTTTTCTCTTGTGAATGTTCATGTATTAACTGTGATCTTGAATCAAAATAGATGATTCAATTACAATTAAAACTGCAGCAAATTGGCTAAATTATTTGTTTTTCAGAAAAGCAAATAGTTCATTTTTTTTAAAAAAAGTCCTATTTGTTTAAAGTCATCTATCCTCAAAATGAATAAAGACATGGTGAAGTATTGAACTCAGCCTCTCACATCTAATTTCCAATTTTGCTTTTTCAAAATCTCACCTGCCAGGATAATAAACATAAAAAATCCAATTTCCATAAATGTTCTTCAGAAAATTCAAGCAATAAATTGTGGCATTATTAAACACATGTATTTTACTTAACAATATCAAAAACCATTGCTAATTATATCCAAAACATTTGATACATTTTTATGCTTTTTAATATCTGTCTGAAATCACATTACATTCTTATACTTTTCATATTCTTTTCATATTCTTTTCATAATGTCAAAATCAACGACTATGTCCTGTGGCTAAGTGAATTTGATTGCTGGCTTAAGCAAGGAAAGTTTTGACACAGAAATAAAATTACATTCTCAATAACTGGAGAGCAATAGATATATATTATATGTCTTTTGATATTGTGTTTTGTCACTGTGTATGTGATTAATCCTGTAGTGTAGTAGCCTAGCTGTTAAATTAAGTTTACACTGACTGATTCAATCCAAACACTTCAGTTTGGAATCTGAGCATTTAAAAAGACTTGAAACATTAGATGGAATTACCTGCCTTTGTCTTCGGATTACTAAACTTATCAATGGTCTATGATTAACATTAACAGTTTTCAATGATTTAATGTAATGATGTGAATACAGGCAACCAGAGTTCATTTAAACAGAGTGGCATAAAAGACCCAGTTAGTTAGTTAATAAGTAAGTGAGTAAGTAAATAATATATTTTAAGCACTTCAAGAAAAATTGCATTGTAAAGTTTAGTCAACCTCAAGCTTTGTTGTATAGTCGACTGAAGAAGTCTATGGAACAAAGAATAGATCCACTATCCTCTAATTTTGCTGATATTGAAGGATGAGAGCAGAGTTAGTTAATCAAAAGGAGTCTGGTTCTATCTTTTCAGACTAATAAATTTTATTAAAAGGCATAAGCTTTCATGAACTACAACTCAGTTCATTAGATGCATGGACCACTAAATTGATATAAGAAGTTAAATTGGGATGAGATGGAAGACAAGGTAGAAAAGAAAGACTGGGTAGTTATGCAAATACATTCTGAGTTATTTTAAAAAAGATCCTCCAAAGATCCCCTTGTTCATAGTTCATTGAAGTGCCAAATAATTTCTCTTGCCTTGAATGAGCTAGTATCATAGTAAATAAATTGCTACATGCAAATTCTTTAGCAACACTAATGATAAGATCCTAGGGGAAATTTTTCTGTGTATCACTGCTAGAATACAGAGAAACCTCCATGCTTAGCTCTAGCTAAAGCTTTTGTGCTTATACAAAATAGAAATAAATTATTTAACTGTAATGTTAGACTAAGCATACTTCCAAATGGGATTTCTGCCTTGTTCATCGTAAGATGTGAGAAGGAATTACCTGGTTCAGTACTTCATTCCCTGGAAATTAAGACTCTGATTGTGTTTAGGTTGAGTTTTACTAAAATCTATAGAATTTACCAGAAGAAAATCTATAGAATTATTTCTCATGCACTGCTGCCCTGGCTGTTATTCTTCAGATTCTTTTTTTTTTTAAATATAAATTTTATGTGGGCTTTCACAAAAACATAATACAAATAAAGCATCTTTCTTTGAGAATAGCATGATCCCGGGTTATCACTTTTCCATACAGACACAAACTCAATTTCATATTCATCTTTGTGTTCTATTCCATATCTTATTACTGTTTTAATATTTTCTCCATAATTTTTCCCCTCCCTTGGTTTTCTCAACTTTATTTTTAATTATCTATCTAAATTCAATTATATATCTTTTTCTAAGTTGCAATATCTTTCCAACCATTATATTTATACTTTTGTCTGTCCTGTTTAAATTTCATATTATCTTTTCTCATTGAACAAATTTTCCCCTGTAGTTACTAATTGGAGTATGACACCTTTATATCATTTAATTTTATCCATTCAACTCTTATTTAAACATCAATTTATGCCTTTAAAATTATAACATTCAATATAGTACATAACTTCCAATCAAATTCTGCTTGGTACATTCTTAAAATATACACTATGCAATGGTGGAATTCAATTTTTTTTACTACCGGTTCTGTGGGTGTAGCTTATTTGGTGGGCATGGCTTGTGGTGATGTGACTGGGTGGGTGTGGCTTAGTGGTGATGTGACTGGGTGGGTGTGCTTGGTGGTCATGTGACTGGGTGGGCATGGCTTGGTGGTCATGTGACTGGGTGGGTGTGGCCAACTCAATGTCACTCACATCAAGGGGTGACGCACCTGGCCCCTCCTCTCCCAGCCATTCCTTGTCACCCAGCCTCAACTTATCTATAGTTCTGTAAAAATGTTGTTCACCTTTTTTGACTTTATTATTTGCATACTATAGATGTACTTTCATGGACCACCGAAAGGAGGAAATGGCACACATGCTTTACTCAAGAGTGTGATAGGCTTTTAAGGGGCTGCCACAAAGAAAGGGGGACAATGTATTTTCCAAAGAAGCAGAATGCAAACAAGAAGCAATGGATGGAAACTGAACAGAGAGAAGCAACCTAAAACTAAGGAGAAACTTCCTGTGAGTGAGAACAATTAACCAGTGGAACTGCCTGCCTCCAGAAGTTCTGGGTATTCAATCACTGGAAGTTTTTAAGAAAAGATTGGACAGCCATTTCTCTGAAATGGTATAGGGTTCCCCCCAAGGTCCCTTCTAAGTATTATTCTGACACCTTTCCCAGGATTTCTACTCAGAGTTTGGCATCATCAGTTTTCTTGCCTGGGCTGGGGGTTGGACTAGAAGACCTCCAAGGTCCCTTTCAACTCTTGCTAAACACATGTGTATTTTATGCTGTGGACTATTGACATTGAATGCATGTAAACCCTGAAAAATATGTGGTAGTCCTGGGCAAAAGAAAGGCAGAAAAATCACTCTAGGTGTAGGGGCAGTGTAAAATATTAACACATGAAAAATAATGGAACAATGAAAAATAATAGCACAGAGTTTTATCTCTCTCTTCCTCTTTCTTTCTTTCTTTCTTTCTTTCTTTCTTTCTTTCTTTCTTTCTTTCTTTCTTTCTTTCTTTCTTTCTTTCTTTCTTTCTCTCTCATACACACACACAAACACACACACACACACACACAAACACATACACACAGAGAGATCACTTAACAGACAAGCATTTTGGAAGCAGCTCCTTTAAATTTCTCCAAGGCTTGAGTGGATTCCCCCACCCCCTCTGTCAGACCGCACTCCTTCTCACTACAGTACTTTAACTCACAAGGGGAAAGCGATACTTGCAGCATCCATGGGGAATCCTTCGAGAAGTTTTTTAAAGACCTGCTTCCAAAATGCATTTCTTTTTTGTTGCAAAAGTGCTCCAAGGCTCTATTCACCCCCACCCACTCTGTCAGACCACACTCTTTCTCACTCCCGACAATTTAACTCACATGGAGAAAGCGATACTTGCAGCGTCCATGCCTTTCTTCCTTTTCCTGAGGGAGAAAGAGGATGTGGGGAACAGAAAACTAGGAGAGTGATTGCAAGTGAGCAACCGGGTGACTGGGTTGGGGGCATGGCCAGCCAGGGATTGCCAGTGGTTAGGCGACCCATGCCAAATAACCACTACCGGTTTGCCCGAATAGGTGCGAACCAGTCGAATAGCACCTCTGACACACTATGTTCTTAAAAAATTTATGTGTGTGTGTGTGTGTGTGTGTGTGTGTGTGTGTATATATATATATATATATATATATATATATATATATATATATGTGGATCTTTGGTTGTTTGGGTTTTCTCCCGCGTAAGATTTGAAGTATCTAGGCAACGCTTTGATGAAGTCTCATTCATCATCTTCAGGCTTCTGTCTCCGGCTCTGTGCTTCTCAGAGTAATGTGAGATTGCAGCTGCTTCCTCCTTTTAACTGCCAGTGGGGTGGGACTTGATTGGGGGGTGGGGGCTTGGCTGTGTTCTGATTGGCAGGTGAATTGTATTCTCTGTGCTTCTCAGAAGTAATGAAGTTGCAGCTCTTCACTCTTTTAACTGCCAGTGAGGGTGCTCTTACTAGTAGGTCGCTAGGTTGTAAGTTTTGTTTCTTTATGATCTCGATGAACTGGAATGAGTTTCTTACGTGTGAGTTGATGGATTCTGCATAGGGTTGTAGTTGTTTGGCAAGAAATTTGGCCAGGTTTTGTAGAGGTGAGCCTATGGAGCTGACTATTGGTCTGAGTGGGGTTCTTCTTTGTGTATTTGGGAGACCATAAAGCTTGGGGCATCTGGATGATTTTTCTCTGGGTATGATTCCTTGCTGGATTTTTCACTGATGGGGAGGCTTTTTTTTTGGATTTGGTAGTTTTTTCTAGGTAGGTGGTGGGGTCTGTCTTTAGGGGTTTGTATGTGGGGTCTTGGAGTAGGTTGGTTAGCTTGGTTTGGTAGTCAGATGTGTTCATTACCACTGTCGCATTGCCCTTGTCTGCTGGTAGGATTATTATGCTGGTGTCTTCTTTCAGGTTAAGTAGTGCAGTTTGTTCTTCTTTGGATAAGTTGCTTTTGGGTGGTTTGCTAGTGCAGAGGATGTTGGTGATTTCGAGTCTGATTTTGTTAGCATCATCAGGGTTGGTTTTGGTCAGGCTGGTTTCAACTCCACATATGATGGTTTCTGTGGGGATGTGTTTGGGAGCGACAGCAAAGTTGAATCCTTTTGAGAGGATCTTGGTTTCAGCTTCAGTGAGGATCTTGTCTGAGATGTTGTGCACTGTTTGTTTCATGTGTGGCTGTGGGGGGGGAAGAGTTGGTTTCTGGCCTTGTTGTAGTTTTCTGAGTTTGTTGGTCTGTTGGCTTCTAGAAGCCGAACAGCAAGATCACAACTCACCAGCTCAAATCCCCCAGCAACTAAGACTAACCTGAGCACAACCAAGCCCCCACCTGAACAGAACACGCCTCAACCAATCAGAACACGGCTAACCCCAACCAATCAGAACACAGCCAAATCCCCTACCAATGAGAACACACCCCACCCAATCAGAACACAGCCAAGCCCCCACCCAATCAAGTCCCACCCCACTGGCAGTTAAAGGAGGAAGCAGCTGCAATCTCACATTACTCTGAGAAGCACAGAGCCGGAGACAGAAGCCTGAAGATGATGAATGAGACTTCATCAAACGTTGCCTGATACTTCGAATCTTACGCGGGAAAACCCGAACAACCAAAGATCCACATACAAATACCATGAAACTCAGAAAATATATATATATATATATATATATATATATATATATATATATATATATATATATATATGACAATAGTATAATAATAATAATACTTTATTTGTGGTCACAGACCAAAACACAAGTACAACAAAAGAAGAACATGGGAAAATTAGTCTTGAACAATTGGTCACCAAAAACTTGACTAAGAGGAATTACAGCATTCTCCTCTGATGATTACAGCTCTTAAAATTTTTTTTGGAAACCTGACAAGTGATGTATGAGGAGCCATCCCCTGGACAATATAAGAACAAATTACTAACATTGGGTCTAGAAGGGTCTGTTTCAAGGAGAGACAGTAACTTAGGTCTGCCTGTGTTATACACAGGGCAATATAAAAGGACATGCTCCACAGTTTCAACCTCAGCTCTGTCACAGAGGCATAGACGCTCGTTAATCGGGAACCTCTTAAATCGCCCATCCAGTAGTGCTGAGGGCAAGACATTAAAGTGAGCTAGGGAGAAAGCTCTTCTATACTTGGGAATGATTAGAGTGTAAAAATAGGAAGCCATCCCCAGTCCATAATTATTAAATTGGCTGAAGATCAGAGGGGAGCAAGTTTTGTTAGCTCTGGCTCATAGATATTACAAGTCAATGTCCACAAGCCATTGGACTACCCTAAATTGGGCGTCGTTAAGGCCATAATCTCCCAGGGCATCCCCCATAAAGCCTAGCAGGTGTAATTTCTTCATCAGCTCCATCTCCCAACGAGAAATATGAGAGTCAGCAAATGCCAGGGAGAGGTAGCTACCAGGAACTGCCAGAAAGAGCACCCAAAACCACAATTAAAAGGTGTAAATCAGTTCTTCTAAAAGTGATGCCATTTTAAACACTTTTAAACAACCACCCAATTGATTTTAGTCATTTAAATCCAATAGCCAAAAATCCAAAAATCACCAAGTAATCCAAACAATCCAAAGCTGTTTCTTCTTGTTTCTTTTTTCCACTTTCTCTTCCTGGGGTTCTATTATTTTGTTACAAAGTTTCAGTTAAAATGTATCTTTAGGAATCTTGTTAAAGTTTCACTGTAGGTTCCTTTTAGTTCCATGCAGTCTCCTCCATTTTTTCCAGATCCCGGCCTTTTATTATTTTTCTCTCCTTTCCTGCTTTTAAAGGTTTTTGAGTATCCAAAAATCTTTGTTATCCCTTTGACATTTTATTTTCAGCTTAAATGCCTATTGATGTCAAAGTGGATTTTTGTCAATTTCTTACTTAAATGTCTTAGCTGTCAGTATAAGGAAGGGAAGAAAAAAAAGGCAAATCCTTTCCCTTCCCTCTCCCCTTCGCTGCTTCAAAGTCTTCTTTGGGAACAATGTTATTTTTTATAGTTCAAATTCCAGGGTACCTTACGTTGTTGCTTTTTCAGTTTAACCCAGTCAACCAAAACTTTCTCTTTTTATCTTCCTCCTGCACATTCTTTTCTGGTTGAATTCTTCCTTGAGGTGAACATTTCTGACCACCGCTGCAACCACCTTCAGGAAAGGGAGTAATGGCCAGCTGAGGAGGAGAGATGCAGCTCTCCTCGACCTTGCTGGCAGTCTCCCCCCTCTTCACCACCTCTATGGGATGGCTTAACCCCAAATCCAGCTGTCTCAGGGCGCTCCAGCGGTGAGCACGGATCGAAACCACACACAATCATGGATTTCGGTCCGTCACTGAAGAAGCTCAAACCAGAAGTTCTCTGTTATTCTTCAGATTCTTATTTGTTTGGTTTAATTCTTCTTTAAGCAAATATTTATATTTATGTCTGCTGAAATGACTTATATTAACCTTGTTTCTAATGGACCTGATGTACCATTTAGGTAAGGCTACCAGATCTGTCCTGCACAAATCCAGCTGACCATTAGATGTCAGCAACCAGATACAGAAAATTCTAAATATCGTAGCTTTCCACAAAGCCCTGTTTTAAAATCAAAGAGACTTAAGTTCATATCTACAGCTTACATTTATAAAGATGAAATTGGAGGAGAAATCATTATTTATCTCACTGGAAGGATACTCTAGAACAGTGGTTCTCAACCTTTTTTTCACCCCGCACCCCTAAAGAAATTTCACTCGAACCTCGCACCTCCTGAAACAAATAATAAATAAAAATGCCAACATATAGCCAATATCCTATTATTTACCTGGACTTTTCTCGCACCCCCTGAAATATCATCTCACACCCCCAGGTGGTGTGAGCACCCCAGGTTGGGAATCCCTGCTCTAGAAGAAAGGTAGCATACATATCTAGTAAACAGACCAAACAAGCAGCATTTTAGACATTTTTCCAATTCTTCCTGGATAAACTTTTTTCTGGCAATGTTAACTGACTCGCCTAAGTTGATTATCTTTATCAAAATAACTTATACAGTTAATGACACCTGCCTAGAAGAGAACCCACAGAATCCATACGTTCACATCTGTAAAAATGTTGACATGCTGTTAGTAGAGGACATTTTGGAGACAATTCATCAACTAACTATGAATTCACCTGTCTCATTCAATAGTCTGTTTGCAGTAAGAAAATTGTGAGGTATATCGCCGAAAGGATTTGCTTAAAATCAAATTATTTTATATTTACATTATTCCTTTTATCTATTAAGTTAGCAATAGAAAAAGAAATTACCAGGGCATGACTCCTTGAAAAATCCACACTGCTTTAGTGCTCTCATTATTCTTTTCTGCATGCTAACAAATTGCTTCATGATCTGTCTAAATCTTTTCAAGGTATAAGCTGTACATTTAGCAATTGTAAATGTCCCCTCTGTCCTTTTGAAGGTGCAGACATTTGCTCCCCTTCTGGCACATTCTCTTTTCTTTAAGAATTTTCAAAAAATATAATGGGAAGACAAGAGAAACTCAAAGAACATGTCAGAAGATTAAAGATGCATCTACTGTAGCCTGTTGTTTCTATGATGTCTGACAAAATGGATATGACAAGACCATAGACAGGTGTGGAATACAGATTTTGGAATATAATTCAAAATAGCATTCACATCTTTTTATCAAAACATTATGCATGCATCTATTTATGTATGTTAGAATATTTTTCTAGAATGAAGCAGTACATTATAAATATCAATAATTTCAACTTTGATTTTTTTTAAAAAAATTCTGATATAAATAAGAAGTCAAATTAATTTGAAAAGTAAATAAGTATGATATCTCAGGCTTCTTGAAGATTCTTGGTTTGTATCTAGCAATCTAGACATAGACCAAGATAACTACAGCATATTGCCACTATTCTGTATTAGGGAAAGAAAATTCTTTCTGAAGTCATCCTTATTTTTTAAAAAAAAATTGCAAAATGATTGATTTAAAGTAACAATTCTTGACTTTGCCTATACTTTCCAACAAAACCTTACCATCTGTTTTTATTGTATTTTTTTCATAAAGTTAAATATTAATGAGATTCAATATCAAAATCTAATCTATGTCCCAATCAGGTACAAATATATTTAACTGCTGACAAACCACACACAGACACACACAAAAACCATCTCTCTGTTATGGGCTGACTCAATTCCCAAAGCACAATAAATGATAACTTTCTAACAAAAGAGAGTAAAGAATGAACATATACTCTAGAAATTCTAACCTTGTTATTGGAGTAAAACCTCTAAAATATGTGTGGCTAGAAAAATCCTGAAGTAGTTTTCAATTTCTTGGTCCTTTTTCTCTGTTTTCCAAAATACTAGTAGCATTTTAGTTATATTTTAAATTAATTTTCCCTTCTAACATCTTGATGTGACTTTACATAATGAATTGATAAACATTGCAAAAAAGAGATACTATGCCTATATGTACTGAATTTGTGTGTGTGTGTGTGTGTTTAAGAAGAATTTTGGTGCAGTTATATTTTATAATGAGAAAAAATATTTCTCCTCCTCCTTTTCTCAGTCTTTTTTCAGTGTATATATAATATGTACAATAGTACATCTTGGATACAAATGAGCTACAATCTGTAAGACAAACCTCATGTTCTTCTCTGACCTTAATTTTAAATATTGTTCAAGATATTTAGAATTCAAAAAGAGTAAACTCCAGCAGAACAAATAGACAAGCCTGGTAAAAATGTTTAGATGAAACATGTTGGTGGAATTGCTAATAAAAAAACCCATTCAAATAGGGAGCATACTTTCTAGATTAAGTATAACAATACATCTATCTATAGCTAGAGGTGTATGCATGTGTATGTGCAGGCACACACACATTCAGAGAGAGAGAGAGAATGGAGGGGGGAGGAAAGAAGGAGGGAAAAAGAATCACTGCAAATGTAACTAGTAAGATCTTATTTCAATTTTTTCCCCTGATGAACAGCTTACCAAAATACAAACAAACAAACAAACAAACAAACAAAAACATCCCAATTTTGAAGAAAGTCCATTTCTAACTTTGAGACCAATTTTCAGGGAGATTAAAGTGGCAACTCTATCAATATTCCCAGGGAAATTTCTCGCTCGTTGATCTTTTATAAGATTTTGTTCAGCAGATGCACAGTAGCATTCCATTCATCTGGCTTGCTTACCTTTTCAAAGGATTCCTTATAATTTTGTTTTTGTTACTGAGACTCTTCCCTTCCTACTTCCTATATAGATCCAAAATGGCTCCTATCATACTGCCTCCTCTAAATTACAAGTGTATTTTGAGAGTCTTGGATAATCATTTTCTATGCAGCAAAATATAGAGGTGTGAATGTTTCTTGGCAACTATGCAGTATCTTTCTTCCATAGCAAGATACATGCTGCACTAATTGGAAATCAGACAATGTTTTTGCATTGTTTGCTTTAATTAAGAAACAATCCCATTCAGGTTAGAGTTGTAAATCAAATCTTTCTCTTATTGTTGAATTCCTTCTCACATGTTCAATGGAAATGAATGTGATATAACTATATTGCTACTGTTCCATATCAGAATGTATTTTTGTATATGTAATCTTAACTATTGTGACTCAGTGTAAGTACTAAAGAGACTTCTATACTTTTCAAATTCATCTCTTCTGGAGCAGTGTTTTTTATACAGTGAAACCTCAGGTCGTGACCATGATCTGTTCCAGGACTATGGTCGTAACCCAATTTGGTTGAGACTGGAAGCACAACTGACTGCACATGCACAGACAAAAATTTGCACAGACTGCACATGTGCAGAAGGGGAAATCGGCATGGAAAGGGAATTGCCACAGCTGGGTTTGTTTGCCACCCGATTTTTGAATCATGACCCGTGATTCGTGATTCAAATTTTGGGTGGATTTTTTCATCAGAACCCAATTTGGTCACAAACAGAAGCATTTGCAACGCGAGGTTCCATTGTATTTGCCAATTTTAAATTGTGAGGACTTCATTTCCCAGAATTCCCCAGCAGGCAACTAGGGAATTCTGGGAGTTGAAGTTTCTCATCTTATAGTTACCATGGAGGCAATTACCCTGTATGATAACTTGTAGCATAGGCAATAGTGGGGGTGGACAATTATACTGGCTCAAGAATTCTGATAGTTGAAGTCGACAGGTTGCAAAGGGGCCATAGTTGCTCACTCCTGCTCTAGACAATAAAATGATGATGACCTAAACAGCGCACATTTCTAAAAGTTGCTATTCAATCACTCAGTCATTTCTGACTCTTTGCAATCCAATGGGTATTGTTTTGTCCAAACCGCCACTAACTCTTTGTAAGCTTATGCATTGAGTCATTAATAATATCTAACCAGTGGTGGGATTCAAATAATTTAACAACGGGTTTTCTACTCTAATGATTGGCTGGGTGGGTGAGGCCATGGTCGGTATGGCCAGGGGTGTGACAGGCAGCATTCAGCCTCCTGCACCCCCTTGGGAGAAAAAATGCCCCATTTTGGGCCTAGTCGGCCTCCTTGCATTTACCTGGAAGCCAAAATGGGGTGCATGGGGACTCCTAGAAGGGGCAGGATGGGGCCAGCCAGCAATTTAACAACCAGTTTGGCTGAAGTGGTGTGAACTGGTTGAATCCCACCATTGTATCTAATTACCTGGTCTTCTATCAGCCTCTTTTTTTAATTTCCTTCCATTTTTCCATGCATTGGAAGGAAATTGCTGTTCAGAAATGGAAGACAAGGAAATATCAATATGTTGCTTTGGCCAGGAATTTGCATTGAAATTCTTTTCTTTTTTGAAAGTAAATTTACAAATAAATTTTCTTTCATCAGATTGAATTAAAAATAGAGAAGGTTTTCTCTATTTATCAATACATGTAAGGTAGCATGTAAAATGTCAAAAAAGCAGGGCCAAACCTTATACCAATACATAAGATCAAAAAAAAAATTAACAAATAGAATTTTATTGGAAAAGAGCCATTGATGGTTGGAAATTGTCTCAAGAAAGGAGGGATAGAGAACTGTGAAAATTTTGATGACAGCAGTAAATGGAAAAGGGGACAGAGGTGAAAAAAAAGAGGCAAGCTAGATTTTTTTTCATTCTACGGTAAAACTTCACTACAGATGGCAGGCACATTTGTTTGTTGGTTTCTTTTCTAAAAGACATGGTTCCATTTTGTTGAAGTATTCTATCTTTTGGCATTGCATGAAGACATGCACTTAGGGATACTGATACTGAAGATTTTTATTAATTTGTTTGAAATAATCAGCCTTGTCTATTCAAAAACACAATATGTCTTATATGTCTGTACCAATTTGTGGATAGAGTTTATTTGAGGTATGATGACTATAGAAAGTTAATGCAAATATAAAACTAGTATAATTGTTTGGCTTAGTTGGAGAATATAATAAACTGTGTGAAAGAAAAAAAAAATGAACTAATTGTAATTCATCTAATAACTCTGTTTACATCCACTTTTTTTTCTTTCAGTTTTCCCATTGTCAGGGTGATATTCTTTATTGTAGATGTTCAGTGATGTCCAGTTCATGTGTAATGGGCAGTTAATTCCAAGGTCTTATTTAATTTGCTGTTAAATCTTCACGTTGTTAACAAATCTAACTGCTGAAATAAGAAATTAATTTATTCTGCTCTTTTAGTTTTTGCATCTTTTAGTTGTTCATTTATTCTATTCATTTGGCAGCTTTTTATGCACAAAAGAAAAGTAATAAAATTGTCATTTAATAGGATTTTAAGTTTGGGTTTATAAATGGACAGATAAAAGGGAACAAAGGGAGGGAAACTTTTTTCAAAAGGAAAAAAGTTAAAATTGATAAAAAGGGGGAAATTGACTTCCAATTTTCTTAATTACAGTTACCAATAGAGTTAAAGCAAAGTAACCTCTTGCTCTATTATAAAAGATATAAAATATAAATATTAAACAATCAAAATTATATAACTAAAAATTAAAAGTTTAAATATAGGCATAAAAATACAATATACACGTCTAATAAGAAGAGTAAAGAATATGTCTATAGTTATAACAAATTTAATTGTAACATCCTAAAATCAAAACTTCATGTTTTCTTTCTCAAATAAGAAGTCCAAAAGTGGTCTCCAAACAAACAGAATAACATATTCCTTTCTGGAATTTCAGTTTCGGCCAGATAATTGTTTACCAATTCCAGATAAACCAAAATTTCAGAGGATATGAAAGAAGTCTTTATGTCTGTAGCTTCGTTAAATTCTTCACTTTTTGATCAATCATGGAGGGACATAGGGAAATATCATTAATTTTTTTTTCCACATCAAATTCAAAGAAATTTTCCTTCCCAGATGACTGCAATATGTTATTATATTCAAACTGTGAAAAATACCCATTACCTCAGGATTTGGACTTCGTGAAGGATGCTTTGAGGGAATGCAAACAGATGTGTCAATAAAATGATTATTCTAACTGGAGTAGCTTTTGAAAACAGTTCTCCATAGACTATGGAGATTCTCAATCATCTAGCTCATGGATGTCTCAAATATGCTTTTTCAAAAAGCAACTGGACTTTCTGGGGTTTTCTTTTTCTTTGAAGATGTTTTGCTTCTCATCCAAAAAGCTTCTTCAGCTCCACTTCAGCTCCATTTCTCCAAAGCTAAAGATGTTTCTTGGATAAGAAGAGAAATGTCTTCAAAGAAAAAACAAAACAAAACAGAAAGTCCAGTTGCCTTTTGAAAAAGCACCTTTGGGAATTCTCCATAGTGAGCACAAGTGTATGTCTATAGATCATGTAAGAAAAATTAAAAACAATGATTCCTCCAACCTCAGTTAAACTCACTGTATTCATTGTGAAAAACCAACAGCAATTTCCCTTATCCCTTATCGCCTACCTCCTTTCCTCTATCCCCATCCTCTTTTCCTTCTCCCCTTATGTGTAGAACTTCCAGGTTTTTGATGCTCTTTGAAGCTATAGTTGGGTGCATTTAATAACATTCTGAATTTCAGCAATATTTTAAATATGAGTGAATATGATCCCATACACCAAAAATCTTGAAGTCCTGGGTAGAATTATCTCCCAGCTTGTTGTAATACAAGAAAAAGAGTCTCATTTAATGACAAAACTTGTGGCATACATAGTACACCTATCTCCAACAGAACTAAACCATCAACATTGTTTAGTGAGTTATTACACAGATTTCATACATTGATCAAATAGATAGCATAATTGTCTTTCCTAAACGGGCTCATGTCTCAGCTTGTAAAACATTACATAGAATAGAAATACTTTCAGGTTCATTTTGGGCCATTTATAGCAAAAGTTTTCAGAGTCTCTAGACCTTGATCATCCCATTTAAGGGAACAATTGGAAACCTGATGAATAGAAAGGAAAATGAACACTTGAGCAACCAACTGGACAGTGAATCATGCTGCCTCTCAGACAAACTAATGCCTTCTTTCCTGCCTAAATATAGGAACACTATTTCATGCAGCTATTAGATTGATCAGAAAATAAATATTTATAAGGAGAAGAGTGTTTCTTCCAGGCCATGTGAGTTAAGATGAATTCTTTCTTCTTCTGTTCCTGACAAGTTGTATTAACTTGCTGACAGCCTAAATTACGGCACATCTAACAAGTGACCAATGATCAAAAGAACCCACATCAGAAAATATTAAACAGCTCAGACCTTCATGTTCATTGTGCAGCAATGATGGCACTTTTATGACTTGTGGACTTTAACTCCAAGAATTCCTGAGCTAGCACTTTATCTGATGGACAGAGTAATTGTTCTAGAATAAAAAAAAAATTCAGCAGCACAATTGAGCAAGAGACTTTTAAACTCACCTGTATCAAAATGCTTTTTCAGAAGGTTTTAACAAACACCATGTGTTTTAAACACATTCTCCCCATTCTCCTCCCATCTTAAATCCCACATTCCTTTTATCTACTCACTTCTGATGAAGTGAGCTGTAGGTCCCCAAATTTTTCTCTGTCCACAAATCTGAGGAAGAATTTTGAAACGGCACTTCTTCCCATATTTAGGTAAAGTACCACCTACTTCATGGCACCCAGCATTGATTGCCTGATATTGACCTTGAAAAAGATAATGGCTTTGGCTTAAAGTCTTCTGAGTTTTGTGATTTTGTGGAGAAGGAGGAAAAGGAAGTGAAGAAGGAGATAATTTGAAAATATGATCCTAAAATACTATCTGCAAATAGATAGACCATCTTGGAGTTTGCATGGATGTATCCCATGTTTTAATTTTCTTTAGACTATTAACTGAAATGCAAATTAAACTGTTATTTAGCAGACAAAGGCAAATTACTCTTATGTGGTCCTCTGAAAATTTTTAAGTAGTCAATTTTCTAACACTTTTTAATGCATGAACTTTCTGAGTAAGGATTAACTAAAGGCCTTTGTTCTGCATTAATCATAATAGCAAGAAGAAAATATCAGAGGATTATAGAGTGTTAATTTGTTAGGCCTTGCAAATAAACTTTGTTTTGAAATTATTTAAAGTTAATTTTAATGAATGCTATTTTCTATGCCATAGGATTTTTATTCAATTGTACTTACCAGTACAATTCTAGGTACATCTGCTTAGAATAAATCCCTTAAAGATCACAAGATCTGATTAACATTTTAGCCCTATGCTAGGAATATTCTTCCTCTTTGAAATACTTTTTGTGTTTCAACAAATATTATTTTTCAGTTTTTAAACAAAAACTTAGCTAAGTGTGTAATCTTTTAGTTAATATTCTTAAGCCACTTTTAATGCTTCTGCATTGATCTGTATTAAAATTCACAGAAATGAAACATTTCATTTTTTAAAAATGGGAACATAATCCTTTGTGTAAAAGCCAAAAATAAACTTGGATTAAAATGCCATAGTCATGCCTCGGTTTTCTTTTATTTCAACCATCATAGAAAATAAAGAATTAAATACAGTTTGGATAGATGTTTATGCCAGGTTAATAAAGAAATGTAGGTATCTTTGGCAAATGCATTATTTGTTGATTGCTAACAGAATATGAATAAATTGAAACAAATATTATGTATTAGAATGTGTAACCTAATTACAGTGCCTCTGTATATGCACTTCATATTGCTCAGTAACTTTATTTAGCTTTGATGAAGGCACACTTCACTTCAGAATACACTACCAGCTTAATAAGTAAAAAGCAAAGATATATCTTCAGCATTTTATACACAGGCATATTTATTAATGTAAGAAGCAGTTCACCTCACAATTCTCAAATGTTCCAACCAAGCATATTTTAAAGCTGAGCTATGATGAAATCACCAATATTTATCTTAATAATTTCATCCTTCCACTATGCATGAAATGAATAATAAATGCACTGAATACTTTGCACCTTTCCGTTGGGCTCTTTCATATTTAGTTCAGAGATATTTCATTCTATTTTCAGTCCTTAGGAATTAACCTGCTCTCATAGCTGGAATTAGAACTCTTATGACTTCTTAAAGGCTGATAAAGCAAGGGCAAGTCCAATAGTTTGTTTCCATTGACAAAACTTCTTCCATCACTGGAAAGTGAAAAGAAAAATTCTTCCTCCATACAATTGTTAATCTGAAGTCATGGATGGCAATATAGCCACCCCTTCAGTAGATAGGCTTTTTAAAAGAAGCTGCAAAGGAAATAAAAGTAGAAAGTTGTCTTCTTTAAGTCAATTTTTGCATGACATTAGGAAGTCCTGGGAGAATTTAGTAAGGAAGTGAACAGATTAAAATTGCAAAATGGACAATGTACGGGTTTAATGAATGAAGGAACAAATAAAATCTTCACAATTGGGAGTCCCTTGCAAGTGTACATGATTATTCAGTGAGACACATTGTGATGACCCATAGTCTCTCAAAATAACCCCAAACCCAAAACGTATATTAAAGTTTGGTGAAGCCTTCAACTTAACTTCACTGTTTTATTAGGCACAGTTTAAAGTCACAAAAGTAACTGACTGCTCAGCCGGCCTCTGCCCTTCCCCAGCCTCCTCCATCACCTCTGGAGCCACACTCCCACTCCCTGTCGGCTCTTCCTCCTCTTCCTCAGAGTCAGTCTCCACCAGGAGCATGACACACATATTAAAGTCTGAGGTGATTTCTGTTAGAGATGCTTGATTTATGATTTGCAAGTACAGTGGAAACTGCACTTTGAGATGGAGGGTTTATTAATATGCATTTCTTCTCTCTTCTCAATTAGTTATACATTCTGCTCGTTGTCATTAAAGATATAGCAAAATAGCCTTAGAACAAAGCATGGCTAAGAACATGGCCATCTGGATGTGAAGTGGATTTGGAATAGTTTACTGGCACAAAGCTTGTTCTACACCTGGCTGAGAGCATAATGTCTATATATGGGCCATATATTTTGTTAATTTTCTTCCGCAATATTATAGTATAAGTTTTTACCACATAAATCCACCAGTCTTTCATTGCTGATCATTTCAGTCCTTGCTCACTTGCCTGTCTACTGATTTATGTCTGAATCCGCCAACACCATGTCTGGATATCATTTTATCTTTGCCTCATTCACTTGACAATGGTTTGTTATTTCAAAGGAATGTAAATGAAAGATAGTTCATTTCTGCATGATCAGAAACATTTTGGGGAAGACACCTAAGGTTTTTCTTTACTTGACTCAATTTACTTGTTACTGTATTTTCTTGCAGATATTAAGAAAAATTTTCATGATTTTAATGATTTTGCATCATTATCTTGGGATGCATATATTTGCCTTCATTCATAATAAATCTTTTCTCCAGTATTATTTTGGTATTTATTTTTCATCCTTAGTAATGCAGGAACAACATTAAAAACAAATAGTTTATGAATGCAGAAGAAAAGAAAACGAAATGTGGCAACACTGTACTATAGCACTTCAGTGCATAAGCAAGAAGTATTTTTAAGAACATCAGTTTTATGCGGTGAGAGTAGCTAAAAAATAGTCATGATATGAGAGAGAAAGAGAACAGCTGTTGCCCTATCACCATTTCATACCTCACACCCTTCTGGTAAAAAAAGGGTGGGAGAAGGGAGGGAGAATATGCAAAGGAATGAATTATATGTCCAAAAATAAAGAAACCATTATTCATTATATTCAAAGTCATAAAGCAATGTTCTAAACTTTAGAACATGCTTTAGGATATCTGTGGATTGCTACTATATTATTACCAGAAGACATTGATATAAAAATTCTGTTATATTGTAAGTTGTTGAAGGTGAACTATTAGACTGTCATTAATATAAAACATTCTGAATTCAGAACTGGTATTTGTTATTTTCTAAATTTAACCTAGAGAATGTCCTTCTTTATTGTGACTGGTCTTTGAACTGACTGATCTAGGCCAAAATAATTAATATCTCATATTCCAACTGCTATTACTATTACTACTACTACCCTTATTAGCATGCAAAATTATTTTCCACAAAACCATCTTCTATGCCATCTTTACAGAATGGACACTGACCTTGTTTATAAATAATTACCATCATCCCTTCCATGGAATTGATTTATAATTCTCTGGGTAATTAACATATTTCATTTCTCTCCCTTTTTAGATCCTTTTGATTTCTTCTGGATCTTTTGAATGGGTGAACCATCTCTATATATTGCGGAAAAAAAATTGTGAAAATTATAGTACTGCAAAATTAACACCTGATATTTTATTTCATTCCATTTCAAATAATGAAGATGTTGATGTATACTCTTGTATGGCATATAATCTATCCTACAAATAAAGCACAGAAGTGAGAATACTTAAAAATATAATCATCTGTTGGGAATGGTATAGGAATGGATTGCTACTTTGGACAGAGTGCTGGATACACAATTCCTCAAATCCCTTCTAACCTTACAATCTACTTTTAAAAAATTATTTAACTAAAAGTAAAATAAAAGACAGAATATTATCTATATTATGTGAAATATATGTAATGGAATATTATATTATTTTAATGTATATATTTGGAATATGTGGGTTTTTCAAAGCCATAGGAGTCTAATGCAAGTTGTGATTGGATCAGAGGTTGGGAGGAGGTTGCAGTTTGTTTGTTTTTTTCCTATATCAATATATTCACTCATGGCTATAATATATGGTTAACTTCATACTTGAAGCTTCACTATCATCCATTAAACTTCCTCAAGTGGTGCTCACTTGCAGTTTATAATGGAAACAGAGTCTCCTGAGTGAATTACAACTTTGTGTTTCTATTGGGAGATATATATTATTTCACAGAACACAAGGAAAAATCTTATACTTTGATCCTGACTTATCCTCCTATTTTTTCTTTAGATTGGACTTCACAGTAAAATAAAAGTCAGGGAGAAGTTCTACCTTCCTTGGCATGTAGAATTTTTAAAAAGCTACTGTATTGAATACATTTGGAAGACTGGAAATGATTTTCCTGGAACTGGCTTATCTTTGTTTTGTGCAATTATATAATTCTCCTTGGGAATAACAGGAAGTAAAATTAGGGAGGCAAAATTGCCAGCAGCCAATTAATGACAAAGCATTGATTGGACTCAGGATCTCAGTTGAACTCTCTTCCTTCACTAAATTCTCAACACATCCTACGTTATTTTTAAAGTCCTTTAAATCTATGTCCACATAACCTGGAGTGAGTGAGGGTATGCAAAATACTGGGGCATGGGAGATCTGTCTTAGGAATGAAATTTAATGGATTTCTTTGCCTGACTTGAATAAATTCAATTCATTCATCTGTCAGTTCATTTTTGGATGAATCTATTGTTCATATTCGTTGATTCATATCTGGGGCAGTCATTCTCTCTAACCCCAATGCATCTCACAGGGTTGTTGTTGTGGTAAAATAGGAGGACAAAGGAGTATTATGTACATTTGCCCCTCGAGTTACTTCTAAAGTAATAAAAATAGGATACAAATATCTAACAAACTTATATATGTATATAACACTTTGAATGGACCAGCATTTTTATTTGGCTTTCAACTAACCTACTAGTTGGCGACTGTAAAGAGGAGTATTATTATGAAAATACTTGATAGTTGAATGGATAACTGTAACCATTTCCATTCCACCCCCATTTAATTTTTGTCTTTTAAGGACCCCATAATCCCTTGCATCTGGGTGAAGTTGGGACAACTGAATGAAGCTGACTGTTTACTGGCCAGATGCCCTTCCTGTCACCAATGAAGAGTTCACAACTGATATTTACTCATTGTGTCCAGAGAGAAAAATATCTGCCACTACCTAGGAGCAAACTCACAGCCTCCTAATTATGAGGCAGCAGCTCCACCTCTAGGCTACTGTACCACTCCTTCCATTTCACCCCCATGATCCATCATATACTTCAACTTTCATCACATCCTTTATTGTTCCCAGCAGCTAACAATAGTTTAATGAAGCATACCATCTGATCAGCAATCACTCTTCCTTAAACATAAATATATTATTTCATAGTTTATTAAAACAACTCTAGAGGATTATGAGTGACTGGTCTCCTCCCCTTCTAGATCCAGTTCTTTCTGATTAGCCAGGTAATTGGAATTGGCAATACAACAATTCTCAGCTGAATGAGCTCACTTATTCAGAGCAAACAGGAATCAAAGCTTCCAGATTTGCTGAACCAAGTTACTACAGGTGAAAGTCAAAAAAATTAGAATATCGTGCAAAAGTTCATTTATTTCAGTAATGCAACTTAAAAGGTGAAACTAATATATGAGATAGACTAATTACATGCAAAGCAAGATAGTTCAAGCTGTGATTTGTCATAATTGCGATGATTATGGCTTACAGCTCATGAAAACCCCACATCCGCAATCTCAGAAAATTAGAATGTTGTCAAAAGACAATATTCAATATTCTAGGCTCAAAGTGTCCCACTCTAATCATCTAATTAAGCCATAACACCTGCAAGGGGTTCCCGAGCCTTTAAATGGTCTCTCAGTCTGGTTCAGTAGGAAGCACAATCATGGGAAAGACTGCTGACCTGACAGTTGTGCAGAAAACCATCACTGACACCCTCCATAAGGAGGGAAAGCCCCAAAAGGTAATTGCAAAAGAAGTTGGGTGTTCCCAAAGTGCTGTATCAAAGCACATTAATAGAAAGTTATGTGGAAGGGAAAAGTGTGGAAGAAAAAGGTGCACAAGCAGCAGGGATGATGGCAGCCTGGAGAGGATTGTCAGGAAAAGGCCATTCAAAAGTGTGGGGAACTTTCACAAGGAGTGGACTGAGGTTGGAGTCAGTGCATCAAGAGCCACCACATACAGATGGATCCTGGACATGGGTTTCAAATGTCATATTCCTCTTGTCAAGCTGCTCCCGAACAAGAAACAATGTCAGAAGTGTCTTACCTGGGCTAAAGAAAAACAGAACTGGTCTGTTGCTCAGTGGTCCAAAGTCCTTTTTTTCTGATGAGAGCAACTTTTGCATCTCATTTGGAAACCAAGGACCAGGAGTCTGGAGGAAGAATGGAGAGACACACACTGCAAGATGCTTGAAGTCCAGTGTGAAGTTTCCACAGTCTGTATTAATTTGGCAAGCCATGTCATCTGCTGGTGTTGGTCCACTGTGCTTCATTAAGTCCAGGGTCAACTCAGCTGTCTACCAGGAGATTTTGGAGCATTTCATGCTTCCTTTCGCAGACGAGCTTTATGGCGATACTGACTTCATTTTCCAGCAGGACTTGGCACCTGCCCACACTGCCAAAAGCGCCAAAACCTGGTTCAATGTGCTTGATTGGCCAGCAAACTCGTCTGACCTGAACCCCATAGAGAAACTATGGGGCATTGCCAAGAGAAAGATGAGAGACATGAGACCGAACAATGCAGAAGAGCTGAAGGCCACTATTTAAGCATCCTGGTCTTCCATAACACCTCAGCAGTGCCACAGGCTGATAGCTTCTGGCCATGTCACATTGAGGCAGTAATTGCTGCAAAAGGGGCCCAAACCAAGTACTGAGTACATATGCATGCTTATACTTTTCAGACGTCCAATATTGTTCTATGTACAATCCTTGTTTTATTGATTACATGTAATATTCTAATTTTCTGAAATTGTGGATTTGGGTTTTCGTGAGCTGTAAGCCATAATCATCGCAATTATGACAAACCACGGCTTGAAATATCTTGATTTGCATGTAATGAGTCTATCTCATATATTAGTTTCACCTTTTAAGTTGCATTACTGAAATAAATGAACTTTTGCATGATATTCTAATTTTTTGAGTTTCATCTGTATGTTCAGCCAAACCTAGTTACTTTTTCATTTTAGACTTGAGGAAATAGAAGAAAGTTCAAAATGAGGGGTTGAATTGCAGACTGCATCCCTATTGCTCCCCATCCTTTTATTTTTATAAAGGATTTGGAAAAAAGAGTTGGCTCATCCACAATAAGTTTATTTATGCATATAGTAATAGGCATATATTAGAAAGAATTGTCCATGCCTCCTAGATATCATACAGTGGAATCACCATGCTTTAGGGCAGTTTGTCTGAGAACGTAGGGCATTGTTGTGAGGAAAAAAGGTTGACACTCTACTTTTTATACTCTTAGAACATACATGTGGAATCTTAATGGTTGGCAGATATTTATTCCAACTGAAGAAATCAATCTTAGCTGAGTATTGAATTTCATGTTCGTAATTTTATGGCTCATAAATCTTGTTTTATTAAACTCAATTTTTTGACCATAAAATATAGATGAAATAAACCTTCTTACCACTAATTTGCCAATATTGGTTTTCCCAACCTAGTCTACTTTATTAAAAACTAAAACTTGAAAACATCATATTCCTTAAATAAGAATATCTCCAATCCAGTAGATACACTGCTAGACAAGTAAACAATGAGAATAAGTCCAATGTAAATTGTTACCCTCATGTCTGGGTAATTATAAATATGGATTGTTCTTAGTAAGGAACCTCAAAAAAATCAAGGTATCATTTAAGTATGAGAAGAAACAAGTTTTCAGGAATAATAATAAAGATATTTAGCAAACTTCAAGTCATCATTATTATACTACTATAAATACTATTTGCCTGCTGAAGGGTTTCCGTGTCTTCTTCATGGGTTTTCTCCATACTCTTACTTAGAAGTTATCCAGAAGCTTGTTTGCTACATACTAGAACAAATTATTTATGAATTGTTGATTGGCTTTGTCACCATGAACATATTGTTCTTTCTAGTACTCACTGAAAATTAAATTTGCCCTTTTCCTCTAATCTTTTCTATGGCCTAATGGAAACCTTTCCTGTCTGCTCTTTGCAACTCTCAAATTTGTTGCTATATGTCAATTGGCTGTTCACAAAAATGTATTTCTAGTTCCAGAACTTTTCCCACAGTTTTTCCTATAGACAACTCTAAGTACTTAACTACATTTCAGCATTACTCACTCTTTAACTGACTGTTCAAGAGATTTGGAGCTGGAAATTCAAAAGCATCTGAAGCATCACAGCTAGCCCATTATTGCTTAATGTTTCCCTAACATGTCTTGATGACCAAGCTTCTGTTATTATCTACTTCTTTTTAAACATGAACCTAGTTAACAATGCTGAAGTTGGAGTCTTTTCATAACAGTGGCCTTTTTTATATTGAATCCTTGAACAGCTTTGCAACCTCAAAATGCTACCAATGACCTCCACAAGAAATGTTCAGATACTCTGAGAATGTGGAAACAAGAAATATTTCAGGAAATGATACAAACAGGTTTGATTTTGGTCCAGTGTTAAAGTAGTCCATACAGTTCTTTTAAATATTACTTGTTTAAAATATTAAATATTTGCTTGTTTAAATATTTAAATGTAAACACTCCCCATCCAAAAGCAGCTGAAATTAATTTTATGATACTTTTTTTTCAAAGAAAAAAAAGAATAAATTTCCATTTCTCACATCATTACATAACCATAGTGTATATTTACAGATAGAATTTCCATGAAATAAATTTAGGAAAACTCTTCAAATAAAATTATTTTCTGAATGTAAATTTTAATTGAAGAATCTTCTTTTTTTCCCCAATTTTTTTATTTCAATCTACATATAACAACAATACTTTAACAGTGTGACATCAATATATCATACATCTCTCATTGCATACATTCATATTAATTCATACTTCTTTAATATCTATTTTCAACCTTACTCTCTCCAAATGCCTACCACCATATCAGTTAAACATACCTAGTAATTCCATTATTCAATTTTCTCCCTGTTTTCATTTTATCTTTTAAATAAAAAATTCTCATTTGGCAAGCGGTATGGTTCCAGGTTTCACATCACAATACAAGCATGACCATAGTTACCTATTCATTTTATTTGTTTAATTTCATATTATGTCATCCTTATCATTATTAAATATTAAGCTTATCTTAGCCAATCCCAATTCATATTCTCTTACCTTATTTTACAGTATTATCTGAAATTCTCATCTCAATTCTATGTTCATTTATTCAATTCCAAATCCTAATATATTTCCTTCCATTTTTCTTAGTATATTTCATATCTTATTTTTGCAATAAAGAAACATTGAGAGAATTTGTTTTACAAAAGGTTGTTTGAAGAATTTGAGTGAAACATTAGGGAAGAGTATGTATAAGCATTATTTTAGGTTACTTAGCAAGTTACAAATAAAACTGTAGATTTTAACATGTTTTTCTTTAAGATAAACTGGAATGCTGCCTCTTAAAAAGCAGATAGCAGATTCACTAGATTTTTTTTTCTAATTCTGTGCTTGCCATCCAGCTACCTTGGCTTCTATATTCAACTGCTTCGCGATGTCTTTGTTTGACTTGCTTTATCTTTTGCAGGCTTCTTCCTTATTTCTAAATCTCTTCTACCTTTTTCATATATTTGTTTGCTGTCCATCAATTTTGTCTGCTCCCTATTTCCTCTTCCAATAAGTTAAATCCATAGAAATTGGTAGCTTAGCAACTGCAATAATTCCTCTCCTCTCCAGATGAGGAGTTACCACAACAACTGTAAATCTACTACAGCTGAACAAGTATGGAATTGTGGATTAACTTTAGTAAGGAAGACCTTCCTGTCTCAGGCCCACAGTCCAGGACATTTGTCTCTTTCAGTTTGCTTGGAACGAGGCCCATTTTGAAGTCTTTCTTGACAATTCTAAGGCTGTAAACCTATATCCATTTTCTCATAAACAAAATCAAATGTTCTTTGGGTTACCCTTGATGTGTGGTGCATGTTTGGAACTAAATCCTGTTGAATTCAGTAGGATTTATTTTTAAGAAGTATATGTGCATGCTTCAGCAGCACGTATACTAAAATTGGAATGATACAGAGAAGATTAGCATGGCCCTGCACAAGGATGACACACAAGAAGTATAATTCTGGACTATGCAATAGAAAAGTTAAATTTCCACAACTGTAGATGAATAAGAAGCACATTATAAACTACAAAAAGCCTTTAGATGAATCCTTTACTTAATTTTTCCATTTCAGCTACAAACCACATCTGTCAAAGCCAATCAGTGGAATGCTAGCAGGCAGCATGAAGCTATGCCAGCCTGTAACAATCACATATCAGCTAGCTAAAAGTGGATGGCTGATTAATTTTCACAAATTGCCTTCTTGTGACAGGAGCTTCAACTTTTTCTAATAATTGCTCTTGAATTAAGCAGGAAGGAAATACATTCTTTTTATTAAATAAATATGCTGTATTTCCTCCTGCAAGATACAATAATTGAGTAGGATTAGATCAAATACTGTACTCCTCTGAACCAGAGCTCTTCTTGATAAAGCAGAAATTGAAAAATAGACTCTATGAATAGCCTAAGTTTTAAAACTGCACAATTTGGAGCATATCTTTTTCTCTAATTAATTTAAATATTAACTCACATTTTCACTTCTCTAACAAGGGACATTTGTATTTCTAGCTGATTTTCAGTGTAAAACTTAATGCAAAAACTTATATATATGAAGTATGACCTATTGCATCACTAGAATTCTTCTGAAAGCAGTTTAGATTTGCATTTTAGAGTAGAGTAGGGTAGGGTAGAGCAGAGTGGAGCAGAGCAGAGCAAAGAAATTAGAGTAGAATAGAGCAGAACAGAACATAATACTTTATTTGGTCAAGTATGGTTAGATACACAAGGAATGTGTCTCTGGTATAGGAGCACTGAGTTTTCTTTTTGCAGATTGTCTTTTTTTCCTGCATGAAGACCATATACCCAGATGACACATTTCTTTAGAGACAAGTCCAAGTAAAATTAGTTAAATGCAGAACTTCTCAAGTAACATATACCATTTGTTCCCTTGATTTATTTTCTTCTGGTATAGGCATCACTAAGTTAGCAAGAAATATAGTATGTTGTGGGTTTCTAATGTATTTGCTGTACCTGTGAATTTTATTATGATGCCATGACAGAACCAAGGACAATTTAGAAGGAATAGAACTGATTAGGATCTATGATTGGATGAAATAGGATGGGTGAAGGTCCCTTGGGAAATGAGACTTGACAATATTTTACTTTAAAAAAATTCATCAAATGAAAAATAAAAATGGTAAGGATAGAAATATAGAATTTATGGCTACTCCCTTTAGCAATATGAGCAGTTATTTGTCTTGTTAATTCCCTGGTCAAGAGCTTTCCCAGTTCCATGAATCTCCTAACTTATAGGCATAATAAATTATGGTTTCTTTCTTTTTGTTTGTTTATGTACTGGTTCATTTTTAAAATTGAATTCTCAAAGTAAGATAAACTATGGTTCCTTAGTAGAAAAGACTCGGAGTCATTTCCATGGTATATCTATTGTAAAGTAACTAAAATGGAAAATTCTTACCAACATGGAATTAAAAGGCAGATAGAAGAATGTCATATGTGATTGATTTACTGCATTCGTGTCTCACCATTCATCCAGGATCTCCAAGCAATGTAAATATATTCTTTCCTTGCACATCATGCTGCTGGTCTCAAAGTGCTGCTGATCATGCCATATCTGCCTGCCATAAGACACCCCCACCCATTCCCACCTTACACTTGAGATATATTCTGATTTCTGATTCTGTCTTCCTGGGTTTCAGGAAGCAGCTGCATCATGCAAGCTGGGAAAGGGTGCAACAGCACTGCCCCACAAAATCTGTTTGGGACCAGTGGCTCTGTCCTTGAAGTGGTGCAGTGAAAATGCCTGAATATGATGTTATACCTTATAGACAACCTTGGTATCTACTAATTAAGCAGATGGACACTTGCCCAATCAGAGTCCTATCTGAAGTGAAAAACTTGCTATGATAATTAACCAACCCATCAACATCCATATGGATGAGTGGATACTTTACATCAAAGATCACTTTGCAATCTATAGCTGGTGCAGAATAGACCAATGTATGTGTTATCTGGTACAAATGATCAAGCATGTCATCAGCATGTTGTCCTAAATTTTAGGCTTGCCACTAGTTCAAAGTGCTACCTTTAACCTATAAGTCCCTTTATACCTGGCACTTCAGAACTATTTACCCCATCCAAAAGGGATTGAAGTGCTAATCTTAAGAAAAAAACTGTTCATAATAGAGAATTTTGGGGAGATATGCTGAGGTCAGAAAGCTTTACTTTTCTTTCTTTGTTTTTTTTAAACAAACTTTATTGATTACAAAACCAAAATATCAAACAAACACAACACACAGAAGAAAACAAAAGAAATAGAAAAAAAGAAGATGATTAAAAAACTAACGATTTTACTATTGACAGTCTATGGTTCCTTGTTTGCTATCAATATTAGTGATAGATTTACAAATACATCTTATTGTGAATATATAATTATGATTTACATTTTACGTTGTTTGCTAATATATTTTCTATTTTTGTTCTATCCAGTCATACCAACATTCCCAGCTTCTATAATATTCTGATGTTTCTTTTTCCTTAAGTGCTAAGGTTAACTTGTCCATCTCTGCACAGGCTGTTATCTTCTGTATAACCATCTCCTCTGTTGGAATATCTGCTTGTTTCCAACACTGTGCAAAGGTTATTCTGGTTGCAGTAAGAATATGCAATATTATATATTTGACATTTTAGGAATTTGTCTGTTAAATATCCCCAATAGGAAGAATTCTGGTTTTAATTCAATTTGCTCCGCCATTATTTCCTCTAACCATTTTTTTATTCTATGCCAGTATCTTTGGTCTTCAGTGCAGAACCACCACATATGAAAAAATATTCCCTGTTTCTTTTTACATTTCCAGCAATTCGGATTCATGTTAGGAGACATTTTCGCTATTCTCGAAGGTGAGAGATGCCATCTAGAAAACATTTTATAGGCATTTTCTTTATATGCTGCTGATCTTGTAATTTTATGTCCCATGTTTCTACTCCAAGCTGTCATGTTGCCTTTGACTACTTCCTCTTCTAATTCCATCTCTAGTAAATAATTATAAAATTTAATTATATTTTTTTATCTGGACCTAATAAAATTTTATCTATTTGTTGTGCCTTAGTATAAATTCCAAATTTTTTCTTTACTTTTCTATGATACCACTTGTTGCTGAAAACTGCCTGTCTCTGGAAAGTGAGAGGGGTGCTATCCATGTTGTCTTCCAGAAAGTAGTCCAAATCAAAATTTATAAGCTTGGTCACCAGTGGTTCTTATGCTATTTTTTTTATTACACCATGAATATTTTTATAAAGCATGTTTAATTTTTTTTTGTAAAGTACCAAGTAGTGCTACTCCATATGAATGAATGAATCAATCAATCAATCTTTCAATGAAAATAAATTTAGTCTTTATTTTCACTTGTCACATAGACTAAGCTAAGACAAAGTGACTGGCCCATCTAGTGAATTTCATGACATAGTTGGGATTTGATTCTGTGTCTTCCCATTCTTAATCCAACTAATTTTGTATATAGACAAAAATAGCAAAAAATTATTATATAATATTTATCTCAACATGCAGTTCATATAATAAATATTGATAGATATCACCAACATACCCACTCTCCTTTTTAAAAAAACTTTCTAGCCCAACTCAATATTGGAAATAGATTATGTAAAGGTTGTATACAATTTGTACAATCACACTGAAAACAGAATCGAATGGGATCAGATTGGTATGAAGGAAGAAGCCAACTAAAGAAAGTTTGAGTTTCTGAGAGGCTGAATCTGATTGGGAACTGCAGAGAAAATATTTGCCTCCTAAATTGCTTGCCCCCCCCTCCCCCACCAATGGAGAAAGATTTGGAAAAGGATCAACATTCTGCTGAGTAGCGATAGAAGAGAATAGTTGTAGCTCAGATTTGAACTGCGAAGTCCTTGGTGGTCTCTAAGATTGGTTGTTTTCTTGCAGATGTTTCACTACCAAACTAGGTACTCACCTAATTTGATAATGAAACATCTGCAAGGAAACAACCAAGCTCAGAGAACACCATGACCTCACATTTTGCTAAGTGCTGTAAGCCCTCTCCCACTTGGTTATGTGACACAAACAGCTTGGTTATGTGACACAAAAGTATCTGCACCTTTTCTTGTGCTTCCCAGAACACATATACCCATTACTATAGGTACAATCTAAGAGGGGAGCAAACACAGAGAGATGACACACATACCCTCCCACTCATAACATATTGCTGTGTTCCAAAGAATGCAAATGTCAAAGGGTTACTATTTGGTAAAGGAATTTGAAAGAATTCCAGAAATGGTGTTCTACACACTTTCTCTTTTTTAGGAAGGATGGCTTGGACATGCCATCTCATACTGCTGTTGTCTCCAGCTTTGTTGGCCATATTGAATTGGAATTCTAAGGCATGTTTGGATGGTAAATACTTGGCAAATTAGAGAATGCCTTCAATATTCAGTCAGCCAATGCATCTCTGGTGGAGAATCAAGTTAAACAGAGTAAACTGCAGTTCACTCACTTGTGCTTTTAGGATGATCCATGAATCATTCTGTTGCCTTAATGCAATAGCAATAGGAATGTTCCGCAGAGCAACTCCTAGAAAGGGAAAGAAAATACATTATTTAACACCAAGAGAAACTAAAAAAAAATTAAATCAATAAAAATATTAGAAACTATAGAAACACCATTTTTAAGTAACCAGTGCAAGACCATTAATAAGACATGCACATTCTATCACAAATCAGGAAATGCACACTGATCTGCAATATTTTGGGGCTCAGCTGGAACTTCCTCAACTATTCCACATTGAATATAAAAGTGTTCAAGAGTTTTTATGCTAATTTTTCCACCTAAAATTACCTTATGCAGAAGTAAGTCTCAAATACAAAAACATGAAATGTAATCTTCAACAGGATTGGACTACAGTGCCACATTACTTATGTTATTATTGATTTATCAAGCAACATAATCTTATAAATTAGAATTAAGGACTGGAAAAATGTATGATTCAGCTTTATATAAAGAAAAACTAAGTCTATGACTTACTTCTGAGAACCCTATTTTCAGATTTGCTTCATTGTGCTTGAGAAAAAGAAAGCATTTTGATTCATACCAAGCTGATGTCTGTTAGGCCATATATCTTACCCTGAGGATTAAGTCAACTGTAATTCAAATCATCAGTCAGGATTGCACATCAGATTGTGAAATTTTCTTTATAAATGGAAATGATTGGATATTTTTTTAAAAAGAACTTTTCTGCACATTCACAAAATGCTTTTGTAACTTCAAATCAATTCAGAGATAGCTGGATTTGATTTATTGATTCAATACCTACCAGTGATCTAATTTTGAAAAATACCAGCTCATTCAGTACATACACTTCTGAATTTCATCATCATCATCATCATCATCATCATCATCATCATCATCATCATCATCATGTCATATAGGATCAATTATGTAATAAGTGCACATGTATATGCTCAATAATAATGAAAATTTGAGGTGCACAATTTAAAATATGCACATTTTTAAAAGGGGGGGGGGCATTGCAGAGGTGGTATTCAGCAGGTTCTGACCAGTTCTGGAGAACCTGTAGCGGAAATTTTGAGTAGTTCAGAAAACCAGCAAATACCACCTCTAACTGGGGTTTTTACAATATCCTTCCCCTGCCACGCCCACTAAGACATGACCACAGAACCGGTAGTAAAAAATATTGAATCCTACCAGTGGCACATAGGTAAAGCCATTTAATATTAAATGCCAGGACAATTATGTGATGATATATAGTAGTCATATGAATACAGAAAGAAGAAAATAGAGTGGGTGATCACAAGATTAAGCACTTCAAATGCCCTCAAGGTTTCTTCTGGGCTATTATGTTCTTATTTGGTGTACTTATTTGGGGAAAAATATCTAAATTCAGTATGGAAAGGTAGTATGAGGCAAGATCATAGGAAAGAGCAAATTAAATGTGCACACAATTTTAACAAGTAACCATTTAAATTCATAATCCTTTTTTAAAAACGAAGATGCACATTTTTCCACACCTGTGATAAACAGCATTGTTCTGAATTTCAGTTTTATTTTGAGATGACCTAAATTTCCTACCATGTGATAAGACGTTGAAGTACTTGTAAAACCAATTACCTTTAAAGTTGACCTACTTCTTAAAAACAGGTTCAGTTGCTAATTGGCTTTCGTGAAGATAGCCTAACAAATATGAAAAGAAAATAAATTTCCAGTTTTTGTTACTAACTTATTTTTAAACTTTCAACATTGGGGCAGTTTGTGTTGGATCTAAAGAAATCTGGGGACACATACACAAGCTCACTAAGCTTTTTTAAAACAGTTGTGCCTGTAAATATACTTCACTGAATTACTAAAGGAGTAAATATATCCAGCAGATAAGTAGTAGAAATAAGTTCTTTAACAGTTTATATCAGACTATTTAGGCTGCAAACTATCAGTAAACATCTCAATCCTTCTTTGATTTGTATCATGTTTTTTTTTAAACTATAATTAAAGGAACAAAGGATTGCCTGGGTTTTCAAAATCAATTTACTCTTAGTATTTTCTTTCTGGCAGCAGCAACTCTGGGATATCTCTGCATCTGCCCATCTTCATGTACAAAGCATAACATATAAGGAGAATAACAACTTCACTGCACTCTATAATAGCACATTTTTATTTGTTTCTTTTCCCCACTAGATTTCCTCTGCATCTTTTTTTGTGCCAGATGATATATGTACAAATGGTTTCTTGCTTTTCTGCTCAGAGGAAATTGCAGTATTATCTAAGAAGGGATAGATGAAAAAAGGGAGAGGGAAAAGGAGAGAGAGAACCAAAACAGTAGAATTAAGAGGCTAATGAATTGATGGAAGATCATTCTGTGTAAATTGGACTTCAGAAGTTGCTAGCTCCTGATAGCATTATTTTAGATATAGCAAAGGATAAGTACTTTCCAAGATCTTTTCTACAAGCAATCTGGGATTCTATGCAAATCCTGTACTATCCTACCCACATTTATTCTTAGAGATGTATTTTCTTATTTCATTCATAACTTTTTATAAATGTTTATAAACATGGTATGGATAAATCTATACGTTTCCAGCTATTATTCTCCTAATGCACATATTTTTATATTCCTTTTTCTAAGGTACACTCATTTTGCAAGTCATTTTCCTGCAAATTTCTTGCATATTTTTTCTCCAGCATATTGTATACACTTTACGTAGATTTTCTCACTCAGTAGCTTTCACTACTAAATTCTAAAAAATGAAAATATCAGGGTGCACAGGTTTATTGAGTTCTGATATAACAAGTCAAAAATTGGGATAAACATTCTGAGGGAGTACATTTCTCATCCAGCACTAGAAATAAATTTAATAGGCTATTTCAAAAATAAGTGTAAACATGATCGTAACCCTACTCTAGAAATGAAATTTACTGGAATGAAGTGTATTTCTTGCAAGTAATTTAATTTGGATGAAGGAAACCAGTACTTCGGTTTGTTTAATGTCTATGGAGATTCTCGGGCATCCAGGTCATGGTTGTCCCAAAAGTGCTTTTTCAAGAGGCAAATGGACTTTCTTGTTTTTCTTTGAAGGCTTTTTCTTTGAAGATTTTTGCTTCTCATCCAATAAGCTTCTTTAGCTCTGACTGAATGGTGGGGAATGGAAGAATTTATATTCCTTGCAGACAGCTGGTCATTTGCATTCTTTTGGAGAATCTTTGAGGCCATTTGGAGTTTATATGTGTCCTTGGGGTTACCTGAATAATGAAAATGGGTGTGGAGCTTTCTTGGAACTGCTGAAAAGACTGTGTCATAGACTGCAGATAAATAATATCGTTTGTTTAGTAAACTGAAGATATGGGTTTATTAAGGGTTGATAGTGCCTAGTCTCTCTCTCTCTCTCTCTCTCTCTCTCACACACACACACACACACTAGTTGTCATATTTAAAGACATCACAGGAAAAGCAGATTTTTTCTATGTAAAGTGGGATCCTTGGATCAAGTGTCAAATGAGCATCCTGTGAAGACATGTGAATTGGTCAAACCATCATTTATGTGTTATGTGTTATATTTCTTTTTTCTGAATCCTCTATACCAGTGCTGTCAAACTCCTGGTCCATGGGCCAAATGCATCACATGCTGGCCATGCCAACACCCAGTTTAGTGAAGGGAAAAAAAGTTGCAATATGTCACGTGACGCTGCCATGACAACATGAGTTTCACAGCCCTACTCTATACTGTTCCAGCTTCTCTAAGCAGCATGGTATCATAACACAAACCAAAACCTTCACCAAAATCTTGCCATAGTCTATGGCCTTTTTGTCTTGCATTTATTTATTCACTTTTCACATTTCTTTGTCTCAAAATATTTTGACAGCATACTATGGTTCTCTATACCCAACTAGCTATTTATCAGTTAATTCTGCAATGCTCTTATGGATGGATGGTGCCACTTTGCATTCTTGAACACCAAAGACAGCTATTGTGTTAGCTTGGGTAATGAAATCAGACCACACAAGTTCAGAGAAATTACAGATGTGCATGAGAAATGCATAGTGCTCTAAAATCCCCAGTATTACTATGATCCATTAGATGAGTTCTTGTGCTACAATAAGACAATTACTTTATTATTTTGAAAAACAACTTGCACTGCTTTTTTTTTGTTGGTCTGGCTTACCATTCAAAGGTAGAATGCTTTTCTTTTTCCCCTCGCTAGTGGAGGAAAAAAAATCCAGAAAAAGAAGGCTTAGGGGAAACAAAAGTAATGTTGTTGTATTGTAATGATCTTAAATATGTAACATGGGATTGTTTGGAGTATAAAGCTTGTTCAAGAAGCTTTATTTTACTCCACCACAGCTGCTGTTTTTTCCTAATTCTTTTTACCCAGCTGACAGGTGCAGCTGAAAAGGAGAAAACATCATTTAATGTTACTGTTTTGTAGTGAGAAGCAGATTCAGTCTGGATGAAGCTGACACTTCCTTCTTTTCTTCTTTTCACATAATCATACCTGCATACACAGAATGAACTATATAAAAGAGGGCATGTTTTGAAAATTACCCGAAGAGAATTTTATTATTTAATTGGATTTCTGGCTGATCTCCCTCTCTCTCTCTCTCCCTGCCCCTCTGTTTTAAAATCCTGCAGAGTAGAATAGCTTGAGTGGAGATGTAGTTGAATGCCGGCAAGAAAATTCTACCCCCCCTCTCACTCTTTTTTTAAATCCCAAGATTACACTAGAATTCACACATGTGTTTTGTATTTTCATCATTCACATGACAGACTGCGCAGTCATGATGGCCAGGTGTGCCTTCAGGGATTGTAGTAACATTTGGAAATTCCCAAGCTCCTGCCATCTATGGACCTGGTATTCCTACTCTATTATCCACTGAAGTCAATGAACTATCCATAGATGACAGAACCTCTTTCATGTATTATTAACTAAGAAAACACGTTTTAGTTTTTTCAGTAATTAAATGACATCAGGTATAGACAAATTATCCTGATTTCTCTCTGGGAGTTCAACACATAAACATCTGTTCCACCTAATTTCCTTGTCAATCTAGGATTTTTAAAAAGTGTACAAAATATTCCATTGATTTTGAGATCTAATTTCACTATTATACTCAGTTTCTAACCAGCATCTTGCAATGTAAAGGATGATATTATCTTTCTTCAGGGTCAAGAATATTTTATAAAGTAGGAGCTGCAGTTGACAAGGATCTAGTCATTAAGTGAAGCTCCCTAGCTGACAAGATCTACAGCATTCCCTCTCTTCTAGATCTAAAGGGATGAGCAGATGTGATCAGGGAAAGGAGGTCCTCAAATAATCTTTTTATGCCATATGCAGTTTTAAAGGTAAAAACAACACCTTGTACTGGGTCCAGAAACAGGCTGGTAACCAATGCAGCTCATGGATCGTAACATGTGTTCTTCTAGAAACATACATGAATGCATACGCAATAAGGGCAGAAAAGTACAAACACTTCATCACCCTTATTGTCTCAAGGTAGATCTTAATAGTGGCTATAACTCATGTCAAGTTTGTCCCTTATAGAATGCCAGCTATACTCCAAGCATCTCTTTATTTCATCTGTCTTAGCTCCTTTGTGAACCACAAAAGGTGTCAGAATCCATGAGAGTCATCCACCCATTTATTCTAAGCAGCAACCAAGGCTTCGGATGGACCATGGGGCAAACCAGCAGAAACATTCCCCCAGCTCATCTGAAACTCATCAGGGTCCATCAGTCACCAGGGAAGGACTGATCTAATGGGTCCAGCTTTCCTACAGTGGATAGTGGTACCAGGGAATTCAGTAGTAATCAGGGCATAATCAGATTACTGAGATAACCTATGGCTGTCATGGTGACCATGAACTCCTAAGCCATCTCAGGCCTTAATCACAGAATAGACAGATTGAAGTTCTTAAGAACATAATTCTGGGGAACTTCACCACCAACCTGGAATGGAGGCTGTTATGCAGAGACTGTTATGCATTAGCAACCAACTCAGCAGATCCCTAGAGCCCACTTCTGTTTATCTGTGATACAGTACCTCTGAAGGTCATAAATGATTCCTGGATAACAATTGACACACCTCTACCTTTGCCCAGAAGTCTTAGTTGATGCCACACCTGCAACCCACTGAGGCATATCTTGGAAAAAGCCAACCCCTTCTCTCCTCAGCCCCAACCAGCTCTCAGCAATATATGCCTAGTCAGTACTTTCATCGATAATTAAATTACATCTTATTACAGACTGACCTAGCATTTAGCAGCAGCAACTGAATATTAGGTCCTCTGTTGAGAAAAAAGGTGTTGGAACATTAAACCAGTGTAGGACATCTTTCCCTAACGTACACATTATTTGTAAGCCAAGAATCACAAAATTAAGAAATTTGATATTCTGGTAACTATATTCCCCAATAATTCTTATAACTTAATTCATTCTCTTCCTCAGAGGAAGCAAATATAGAAATATTTCCATTGTTTCATTATTAATGAATAGGGCTGAACAGCATTCAAGATTCAAAGACCAGAAAGTTATTTGGAATATGCAGAACTATTCATATAGCACTTCTTGGCAATAGCTGAAAGCAAGTGTGTCTTTTCCTAGGATCACACTGGAGATATGGAATGCAGCTGCACAATCCTGGAAAAAGATGCAGCTATTTTTTTTAAAGAAGTTCCAAAAAGAAGTTTTGTGAACATGCTCCAAAGCACATCTTGGCTTTCAGATCCAAAGTGCTGCACAACCCTATCAAATGATAACTATTTTCATAATACCTTTGTCAGAAAGAGCACTAGAAGTTTGAAAGTCAGAAGTTGGGTTTCTCTACAAGATGGGGGTAGCAGAACATTTACTTGGCTCAATCAATTCAATTGATGGGACCATTCCTTTTGGAAAGATGCTTTTCAGAGATGAACACCCAGAGATTTCCCTAGTGCAGGGGTCTTCAAACTTGACAGCTTTAAGACTCATGGACTTCAACTCCCAGAATTCCTCCCTCAGTCATGTTAGCTCAGGAATTCTGGGAGTTGAAGTCCATAAGTCTTAAAGCTGTCAAGTTTGAAGACTCTTGCCAAATCTTCCTTCTGGACATCCAACTTATGTAATTATGAACTAACATTTCAGGCAGCTGAACAGCTTATGTACTGATACAATAGGAACCTTATATTATTTATAGCAAGCAAGCTCAGAAAACACCAAGAACTGAGCTGTTTAGTGCTGAGCTACAGATAGTAGGAACTAAACTTCTGTTGGAACTAAATATTAAGTTATTACACAAACTGTACACTAACAAAAAAACAAACATATTCCTTCCTTCCAAAATAAGTTCACTCTAATTTTGTCTATATCTCTCATTTAGTGGGTTGCTTGCTGCACTTCTTCAGTCTAGGTTTCTTTCCCTTCTCCTAGAGTCTTTCTCCTCTCACATCAGATCTTTAAGCTGCTTTTCACAGGTGAAGTTACAGCTTCTTTTTACTGTACTGATCTGTTGCTCAGGTATTCCTTGAACAAAACTATTCTTTTCACTTTCATCTCAGAAATAAACTTGTTCCAAATGACCTTCCTTTCTCTTGCCCTCAGACAATGGGGACACACTTTTCAAGAAAGTTGCAGTGGTCAGCATTATTCAAATCAGTATGTTACAATATTATGAAATCCTTTTAAAGGATTAAGCTAGCAGGGTTTTTTTAGGAGTTCAAAGAAGTAATGCTCAGAGAGTAAAAATGGCTAAAATGGGTACAACTTTCATGTGCAACCAGCATTTATTAAGTATATTTTAGCATTAACTTGAGATTTTAAGAAATCCTCATGAAAATATGCATTGAAAATGATTTATCAGCTAGAAATTGGCTACAAATAGATGCTGAACATCAGTCTAAAGCCCTTCTTACAAAATTATTTCCAAACCTGCCACTGCATCCTTCTTAAAGAGAAAAATAAATAGATGTCATGAAGTATTTACATTCTACGAACAGGTAATACTAATTAATAGAAATACATGAAACTCTAATATAAAGACTGGGTTCACTTTGCAATGTTGGGTATCCTTTTAAATAACTGCAATTGGTATAATTGTTAAGGTATTGGATCAGGCATGGAAACTCAGGGCAATCCTAGAAAGTGGCTTCTCTCCCTTCTCTTTCCCTGGTTGTATTGATGCCAAGTATTTTCCATTCATATGAACAAACAACAACCAGCAACCACTGGATCACCCAGTTGGGAAGGATCTTGGGATGACCTAATCTAATTCTCTGCTCATACAAGAACTGCTTGATCACAATTAACATTTTATAGCATTTCGCTATCACTTGTGCTAGCGAAGAGGTAACCAGAAAACTTGTAGATCTCTCCCAGTCTAAGTGGAAGTCTGCTGGTTTGCTGGACCCTGGTTGGACCAGGGTAATCTGGCCACAGTGAGCAATGACTTAAACTGCTATGAAGTTTGCTATCTGGGGCTGTCCTTGAAAACAATCAAGATGCTTCAGTTGTGCAGAATTTCTTACTAGGCAATGTATAACATTGTATCTAGCTTCCATGATCTGTACTAGTGCATCCTTTGATTTTGAAACCTTCTTTTAATTTAGATTAACATAGGACTCAACTATCACATGGAACAGTTATTATGTACGTGTCTGTTCTAATGATCTTGATAAATATTTTCATTTTAGCACAACTCTTCCCAATTTAGAATAAATTGCTTTGAAATTTATAAAAAATATTTATATGCCCACTGGAGGAAGGTCTTAAAGCTTCTAGCATAATGCTTTGTAGCATGTCACAAAGAAGAGACAGCCAACTTATTTTCCAAAGCAGCAGAGGGAAGGACAAGAAACAATGGATGGAAACTAATCAAGGAGAGGAGCAACTTGAAATTAAGGAGAAACCCAGTTTTAAGAATCATATATTAACAGGATAAAACATATTTTGGATACCATGATATCTAATCATGCATATAAGTCACTTTGTGTTTTCTGAAACATTGTTACAATTAAGTATGGAAAGATAATTATAAATAAACAGAACTTCATGGAGGTTACAAATTACATCAAGAAATATTTTATAGTCTTGTACATGGCTTGATATTTAATAAGGGGAAATGATAAGCATGGTTACTTTTTTTAAACTGTAGTTTAAGTGGAATTTTCCTAAAGTTAAGATACACAGAAATGGTGAGTAGGAAAGTCAGGTGTGTTTCACTTCAGTCCATTACTAGTGCAGTTAGATAATAGTTTGCTAATAATTTCTAAGTAGAAAATATAGTTTTTGAATGTATTTCTTGGAGTTACAGGACATTTTACAAATATATTTTTATTTAAAAAGTATCTTTGTGAATTTGTTTGATAAATTAATGTTTAAAAATATTGACTGTATTGGAGGTGGGATCAGAAAGATAATTTTTAAATAATTTTAGTTTTTACAACACTGGAGCTTATTGCCTTTTTTTGGCATCTTTAAAAAGAGAATACCGAGAATACTACTCTTACTTTTTTCTGCCAAGAATATAGTATGTATTCACTAGCTATCAGTCATCAAAATTCATCAGATCAACAATATCAGCTAGTACAGTATAAGAAAATATGAAAGAGATTGTTTGTATATCCATAGAAAGCCCTTGCAGTAATGTATTTATTACATACTATGTGACACATTCCACAATGTAATAATGTTATGATCTATACTAGATATGCTTGTTCATCACTACCTCAGCAAACTGAGAAAGAAATTTAGCTCTTTCATCTCATGGCCCAGCTATTTTTCTTGCTTTTCTGGTCTAAGGGTGACAAAATAGTCAATATCTTTGCCAAATGGGATTATAAAACCCTCCTAATTAAAATCAAATCAAATCAACTTTGAGGAAGAATTTTTCAAGTCACCATGGCTTTGATTTTTTCTGAAGAGAAAAAAGAGCTGCTAAAAGTGTACTTCATTATTTCCAATGTTTGTTTTTAGAGCTTAAATTTTGACTGGTTAAATTTATGGAGTGCTCTTACACAATCTGAAGTAGGTAAAGACTACATTTGCCTGAAATCTTACTTCTGTTGGCAATTCAATTTCCTAGCTCTTCACTCTCTTTCTTCTCCATCTGCCTGGATCTTACCTTAAAGGAGTAAATGATCCCAAAAAGAAAATGGAAGAAGGTCTCCCTTGACAAGTAGCTTTCTCACATGGATTTTTGGGAACGGTTATAGGGAAAAAGGTACTTTTTAACATATAAAGTATGAATTACTAATTGGAAATCAACATAAAATTAAAATTTAAAAAAATGCTTGCTTTAGGTTTAATTCTATTAAAATCACAAGCAATTTAGAATGCCTTAAAAATATTTTATTGGAATTTTAAAAATTGATTATATACTATTAAGTTGGTGCTGGTTCTTGACAACCACATAGATAGATAGAACTTCTTCAGAATTATCGGTCCCAAAATCTTTCAAAACTCAGAGCACGCTCATTGCCTCTGTATCCTCTTCTATTCTTTCCTTACACCATTTTCATCATTAAAGCTTTCACTAGAGAGCTAGGTATCTGCTTTATGTATTTATGCAGAAGGATAATTTGAGTATATTTATTTGTGCTTCAAATGAGAACTCTAGATTAATTTGTTTGGTGATTTCTTTGTTATTTGTCTTGGTTGTCCATAGTATTTTTAGGAGTCCTCCACCACTAAAATTCAAAAGTGCCAATGCTCTTCCAGGTTGATGATCCTGGGAGACTTCAACTTGTTCCTGGGGTGGACCTTAGAAGCTACTCAAGAATTCATGACCACCATGGTGGCTATGGGCTATGGGGCTATCCCAGGTCATTCATGGCCTGATTTGAAACAGTGGTCACATACCAAACATCCCAGAATAGTGGCAATGTGATCTAAGGGAAGAACTATCTTTATCTCCCCTGTCATAGTTAGATCATGCCTTGGTGACTTTGAGATTCCTTTCTGCTAGCCTTTTCCACAGGTGACCAAAGATATGCAGCATGGACATGCAGTATGGTCCTGCTGAGGTTTTGGCTATTGCCTTGTATAGGAAAATGGCCAAGGCCTTGGGTAAGATTGTACCCATGCAACATCTCTTGGCCCATCCCTTCTGGCATTCCCTATAATTCATGGAGGAGATGAGGGAACTGAAATTTTTTTAAAAATGTCTAGATCACTGCTGGGGAAAGGCAAAGGTAGAATCCAATCAATCATGAATTAGAGCTATAATTATGCCTTATCTTGTGTTTGTAAGAACAGTGAAACTTCAATATTTCTTCACTCTTATTTTGACTGCAGAGAACCACCTGTTAACCCCATATTTAGTGTTATTCAGATTCTCCTGGACGGGGGCTCCAAGGTTTATCTCTTTAGGATCATGATGAAGTACACCTGGCAGGTAAAATCACTTGGATCCATTCACAGCTGGAAACCAAGAATGTGCCAGGTCCAGTGAAAATAACTAGATGTACCCAGTTTTCTGGGAATAGTTTGATCCTGTTCAACTTAATTAAGGAGGCAAGATCCTTAGAACTGTAAGCATGGCCATCTCAGAATTAGTACAATGCCATTTTTAGTTGGTCAAGGCCATCCAGATGAGTCCTTGTGATGGTTAATTCATCCTTGAGGGAAGGGGTGTTTCCAGAACCATCTAAAGAGGCACTGGTACACCTTCTTCTCAAAAAGCCTTCACTTGGCCTAACCATTCTGGACAATTTTCATCCAGATTTCCAACTTCTTTTTTTAGGGAAAATGGTTGAGTAGGTGGTGACAATGCAAATCCAGAGGATCTTGGATGAAACTGATTATCTAGAATCCTTCCAGTAAGATTTCAGGCCCAGAATTAGTCATGCATTTGAATGACCTATGATGGAAGTGGAATGGGGTGTGTGTGTTAGTGTATCCATCCTGGCTCTTCTTGACTTTTCAATGGTTTTGATGCCATCAACCATGGTATCCTTTTGGCTCAATTTTGGGAGGTGGGGGTGGAGTGGGGGAAACAACTTTGTGCTGATTCACTTCCTTCCTTCTAGGTCCCATCTACATGAAGCCACTGTGTGAAATCATCCATCAATACTGGATGAGGTATCATCAGTATGTGGATAATACCAGTTGTATATTTTTATCCATGGTGAACTGACTTTTCATCTTTTTTGATTTCTTTTGAATTGGGAACTACCTGATGGTTGGCATCCTTTAATATATTTGAGGTTTGAATGTCCTTCAGAATTTCGATATCTCTTGAAAGACTTTTCTTGTTTTTCTGTGACATCTATGCTTTTACAGATGTTGTATTATTTCTTCTTGAATCTTCTAACAATTCTTTGAAACTCTTTGTTAAGTTTGTTCCTGACATTTTGTCTTTCTTGCTTTTATCTTCTGTTCCCTTCCTTGTAATTTTCACTATCTTTCTGACATCTAGTTTACATTCTTCTGTTTCTTCATCTTTGGCAATCTCTTTAATCCTTAACAACTTCTTTAATTTCATTCCATAGATCCTGTTTTTTTAAATCAATGAGGTTCAGAACTTCAAAGCAATTTCTGATGTTTTCCTTGAACATCTGTTCTATTGTTGCTGTTACTCTATTGTTCATGAACTTTGTTACATTTTAGTATGGTTATTTCTTTGTTCATTATAATGCTGAGGCCAAGAAATTACTCCATAATCCACTGAACTCTATATAATATTTTGAATACTGTCCTATCCTTTGAGGCTATGAAAAAAAATGCTCACAAGGCTTGTGATTTTCTATGACATTGTTTGGTCTATGGGGGTGTGATAAAGAAACAATTAACATACCAGTTAAGTGATAGATGTGATTTTTTAATTATAAAAGTGTTATACCCTGGAATTAATTAAAAGTGAGAGTGGGGTAGCAAACTGTACTTGGCTAAATGTGTTCAGGCTGGATGGCCATCTGTCAGAAATGGTTTTTGAATTAGCAATGTGTTGGATTTGATGGCTCAAATTTATATTCCCAAATCTAGAATCCTCATTTTATATAAAACATTACTAGCCTTTCATTTAGATGTCCATTGAATAGTTTTATTCATTCTTGGATTTACATAATCTTGGACATATTTTTGATGAAAGGCATTTAAGAGAAATGTAAAGTAGAATAAAATATAAAGTTTTAAGATCAGAAAATATATAAAATAGGATAAAATATAAGGACATTAATATGAACTATATTTTTTCCTTGCAGAAATCTGATATGGGGGACCAGCCCAGATATTAAATCCAAAATCAAGGAGTTATTTTTTTCCTTTCCACATTTTGCCTTCAGTAGGTCCTCCCTCAATGTTTCTAATATTAAAATATGTCTTCAAGAGAAAATAAAGTGGTATCTATCCAACTTTGGCTTAGCTCAATGAAATAAGCAGGACTGGACCTGGAAGAAAGATCACTGGAAAGTCCAGGTCTGGTCATAATCACCATTTGTTCAGCACTACCATAACTTGGAACATTTGCTGATTGAATTGTCATAGGTCAAGACTATCTGTAAAGCTGACATTCTTCCTTCTGCTGACAATAAGCGATTAAGAATCTAGGAAAAATGACTTCAATACATACTTTTCTACACCCCTTTTTATGTTTAATTACTATGCTCACTTATCTTTTTGCACTACCCCTTTAAGGCATAAGAAAAATATCATGAGTGTTCCACATGGCTACATTAGGGATTCATTTAACTATAATATGAAGAATGAAAAAGGAGTCCAGGTAAGTGCTTAGATGAAGGCATCCTGGGATTTCCAAGTGCTACAGATTAGTTGAGAAATAATAATTTTAAAAAACCATACTTGAAGGGCAAAGAATGATAGCAGAGTTGAAGAGAAGAACATTATTGCTCACCGACCAGAGCCAGCAATTTTATTGGTACAAGGACTATGGTAATTGTCTGAGAACTGAAGGAGAGGTTACTTTCCACTTCTACTCAAACTCATTTATAAAGAGTAGAAGATAAATGTATTTACCTTATACTGCTGAACTATCAAACTATAGCTATTTCTTCCTTTCAAAACCCTTCAGGGTTTAATAGACATTCTGTTAGAATTAGCTCTTTTTCCTGCTCTGCTCTGTTTCATAAACACAAGCACACACATGTGATCAGACTTACCAACAAAAAAAAAAAAAGAAATATTTGTGCAGGCAAATGAGTACAGTTTTTAGGATCTAAAGATGATGATTCTGTTAAAAGAATATGTCAAATAGTTGGGTAAAGTGAGCAGTAAGGAGAATTAGTACACTAAATTGTGAAAGAATCACACAATGGTTATTTCATGCCCCAGGCAAATCTCTTCGAGCTCTGTGCATAGAAGTAATACATTTGCCTTTGGGGAAATAGTGCAGATATTTTCTCTATTGGGGTGGGTTGTGAGCTACTGTTAATTTTTACACAAATGGGTCTGTTTGAATAAATAACTCAAGTGAAATTCCAATAATGCTGCAGAAGCACCTGTCCTTGTAAGTAAAAGCTTTAACATAAAGATTTTGTGATTCAGAGACAAAAGAATTTGATTAAACTGTCAATCTATATTTTTATTCTAGGTAGCTCATTTGAAATACTTTTAAAACGAAGTCACTTTGTCTGTGTGGTGTTCAGAAAAGACTGAGCTGAAGTCTTCACTCCGGTCTGTGTTTCCAGTGGGAACACGGACCATTCCTATTGGCTGATGCCATTTGACAGCCGGCTATAAAAGCAAGCTGTCAAACTGCATCAGCTGTTGTCCACCAGCTGGCTGCCTTGTTAGTGTGGCAGGCGTGGCAACCCTTTATTGTTTCAATAAAGTAAAAGCTGAAGTTTGCTCCGAGTTTGCCTCAGGTTTTTCCGCCACTCTACAACACTGGCAATGAGGGAGGGATTACTATAAGAGGCAACCGGGCAAAGAATCACTGAGCGTAGTCACTACAAAAAGAGCTGAAGTCACTACCGAGCTGAATGTCACTTTAAGAGCTACTGTCACTATTCGCGAGCGCGAATTTCAACTTTCTTTGAAAGATACGGCACCACTGAGTCAAGATGACTTCGAACCCTGCATTCCCGCCTTTCAGACCGACAGCAGAAACATGGAAGTCCTACAGAAACCGATTTGACTGTTGTCTAGATGCCATAGACCTTGCTGACATTTCTGACCATAGGAAAAAATCCTACTTTTTAAGTTTTTGTGGAGCCACAGTGTTTGACACTGCTATGGCATTATTGGCTCCATGTTCAATTAAGACTGTTCCATGGGAAGAATTGCAGGAAATTCTTTCCAACCACTATTCCCCTAAGCCATCCCAAATTGCCAGCCATCATGCTTTTAAGAGACGGATTCAGGCTGAGGGAGAGACTATTAGTGGGTACATGGATGCCCTACGAACAGCTGCCTTGCATTGTGGGTTTAGAGACTATCTGGAAGACATGTTATTAGACCAACTAGTTTGTGTAGTCAGGGATTTAAGACTACAAAGGCGTCTATTGGCTAAAAGGGATTTAACCCTTAAATTAGCAACTGAAGAGTCTCAAGCTGCTGAACTATCAGCACTTTCAAGCAGCAGAAATTCAGGGAAATCCAATTAGCCAGGGCAGCTCAGCCATCCATTACAATGAAGCCTCCTCAGAAGAAGGCTATGAAGAGGCTAATGATGTAAATCGCCTCAGGCAGCAAAAAACCAGTCAAGGGGAAAACAGGCCAAACCCCAATCTACCTCCACGGCATCAGCCCATTTGTCTAAGCTGTGGGGGAAACCACATCAGGGCAAGTTCAGGAATGCAATTTGTCTAAAATGCCAAAGGAAGGGTCATTTAGCCAGGATCTGTCAAGCAGGAAAGACTTTTGCCCCAAAGCCTCAGACAACCCAACATTTCCAAAAACAAACTGAAGACTGTTCTACCTGCTATCAAGCCAAGCTGACTAACAAAGGCTCTAACAAAATTAGTGTTTTTGTTTCTATAGAAGGAAAACCTTGCAGGATGGAGGTTGACACAGGCTCAGCACTGTCCATCATCTCATGGAGCACCTTGAAACAACTACTTCCCAGAATGGCTAAGAAGAAGCTTCATGGCTGCCAGTTAACCCTACGCAACTACCAAGGCAGGACCATCCCAGTCATCAGAAAAGGCAAGTTTTTTGTACAATTTCAAAATTTTAAAGGTCACTTGACTTTAGTGGTAGTGGATGGTGCCCTCCCTAGCCTGTTGGGGTTAGACTGGTTCCCTGCCCTTGGCCTCCATATAAGCGGAATCCACTCTAATACAAATGCTGAAGTGGACACCTTGTTTAATGACTATGCTGATGTGTTCAACGAGGGGCTGGGCTGTTATTCAGGAACCCCAATATCTTTCAACTTGGACACTCAGGCAGTACCAATCCGTTTAAAGCCTCGAAGGGTACCTTTTGCAATCCGCCCCAAATTAGACATGGAGCTTGACAAATTAATTAAACAAGGTTTATTAAAGCCTGTGGACTTCGCAAAATGGGAAACCCCAATAATGACACCCCTGAAGAAAGATGGGAGCATGAGAATCTGCGCAGATTACAAGACGTCATTGAACAAATATTTACAAATCAGCGCCTATCCAGTCCCTGTTATCCAGCACCTACTACATTCTTTTGAGCCAGGAACCATTTTCGCTAAATTAGACATGTCACAGGCCTATCAACAGTTCCCTGTTGATGACACAGCCGCTGAACTACAAACTATTGTAACGCACAGGGGCACTTTCAAATGTAGCCGCCTCCAATTTGGCGTAAGTGTAGCCCCAGGAATTTTTCAATCCTTAATGGAAAGACTTCTTCAAGGATTATCGGGCGTAGTTCTGTATTTTGATGACATTTTAATATTGCCCCCTGACAAGCCTCAGTTACTGCAAAGAGTCAGAGGAGTCCTCGATCGTTTCAGACAGCATGGTCTTAAATTAAAGAAAGACAAGTGCACTATTGTCACCCCACAGGTAGAATTTCTGGGATACAGAATTGATGCCTCTGGTATTCACCCAATCGAATCCAAAGTAAGGGCTATTCATGAGGCAGCCACGCCAACTAACAAAACTGAGCTCCAGGCCTTTTGAGGACTTCTTAACTTTTACACTTCATTTTTGCCTCATAAAACTTCCGTCTGGAGGAGATGCCTTGAAGATTAAGAGAATTTTCTTTCCCTAATTTGACTTCACCCCTAGAAGAGAAACTGTAAAAAGAAGAAGCTTCTACTCTGCCTGGACTGTTTGATGACTGTGGGACTTTGGGACTTTTGGGAACTGTTTTAAGCCTTGAAATAACTGATTGGTTTAAGAAGAGGATACAGAAAGAGAAGAAGAAACTTTAAAATGGCTCTATCTCTTGATGAACTAAAAAAACAATATCTAAAAACAAAGAAAGAAGGCAAAGATGTTATGGGAGAAGCCCTTTGTTTCCTAGATATGGCGCTTACTATGTGTCAGCAAATTAAACAACAGCTGGAAGAAATCGAGGAAGAAGAAGCCATTTTTAATGAACTAAACGGTGTGACTAAGAAAGAAAGGAGAAAGAGAGGAGCGAAAAGGAAGGACTTAAGAAATAAAAAAATATTTATGAAAGAGAAAAAGAAAATGCAAAAACAACAGAATGCTAGAAAGCAAAAGGAAAGAGGAATGCAGAAAGGGGAAATTAAGAAGGCAGAGGTTTTGAGAGGAGGGGGTAAAAAGTTTAGGCGGGCTAAGAAGGAAAGGGAAAAGGGGGAAAAAGTTACAAAGATATAAGACAAGATGGAGATAAGGAATTTTTTTTCAGGGATAATGGGTAATATATGGGTTTTTTTAAAAAAAAGGGGGGGATTCTGCAAAGTACACATGAGTATTGTAATAGTGGTATTTGTATTATAAGTAGATAACCAGAACTTTTTAAGATCTAATAAAAGGCTAAAATATCAAGGTATAACTTTAAAAGGTTTAATAATGAATGATAATAAGTTTTAATAAAACACTAAAGGGAATGTTTAAAATATTAGTTTGAATATAGAGTTTAATGGATTAATGTGTTGATTGTTATGGATTTATTATTGTAGTAATGGTTTTTGAAATAGTAGAATGTACTAAGCAGAATCTGATTGGGATTTAGGTATTATTTTAAATTTTAACTTAGGGGAATGATAGAAAGGCATCATACTCCGATTAGTGATTCCAGGGGAAACTATTCTTTCTTAAATTGGAAATGAGACAGATGTAAATGGAGAAATGGACAAAAGATATAAAAATATTTTTTTTAAAAAAAGCAAGATTAAATATATAAAACAGAATTAAGATGAGGCAAAAGTGGAGAGGAGTTATATAATAGATATAGAATGGTAAATAAGATGGGTAATGGTATATAAGAAAAGCGTGAATACAACTGAGTCCATACAAAAAGAGGTAATCTGGGGCCAAGTTACTTTCTAGAAGAAAGCTTTATGTTTTTTATGTCTGTGTTTTATGTGTGTGTGTTTAATTAAGAATTAAATAATAAAATCTCGGAAGAAGACTAGATGAGAATAATTATAAACAAGCCAGAGGGAAATATAAAGTTGATGACTGGATAGCAGATAAACCAGAAAGGAAATATGATTGAATAATGATTAAAGAGAAACAATGTGGAATTTGATAAAGGGAATTTACGTGTTTATATGGAAATGGGATAAATTATAAGTATGTGATATAAAGCAATATGTTACCTGCCTTGTAAGGATCTACAATGGAAAGAGGTTTTATGTTTTTAATGTTTAATGATGTTTTGTCTTGTTTGTTTGTTTATAAAATCAATAAAACTTGTTTTTTTTTTTTTAAAAAAAAAACTTCCGTTGCAGAGCCTCTGCACAGACTCTTGGACAAGCAATCCCCCTGGCACTGGGGATCTAGGGAAGCCCATGCCTTCCACACTGTTGAATCATTACTTACATCCAGTGCTGTCCTGATACAATTTAATGAACATTTACCTTTAGTTTTAGCAGCAGATGCTTCTCCTTTTGGCATAGGTGCTGTTTTAAGTCATAGACTACCTAATGGTTCTGAGGCACCCATTGCCTTTTTCTCCAGAACTTTTTCTCCAGCTGAGTGCAACTACTGCCAAATTGACAAGGAGGCTTTGGCTGCAGTTGCTTCTGTCCAAAAATTCCATGAGTTTCTATATGGACACTATTTCAAGTTGATCATGGATCACAAGCCTCTGTTAGGCCTTCTGTCTGGCAAGAGACAAACTCCTCAGATTCTGTCTCCAAGAATGACCAGGTGGACCTTATTTCTGGCTTTCTCCTATATACTGGTTCATCGACCTGGCAAGAGTCTATGCCACGCTGATGCTCTTAGTCGCTGCCCCCTGCCTGTTCCTGTGGAAGATCCTGCGCCAACTAATGCTGTTTTCTAGATCAACAATCTCAAACTCCCCATCACTGCCCTTGATATCACTGCCCACTCTTCCAGGGACAAGGTAATCAACCAAGTTCTTGACTGGGTGGGAAGGGGGTGGCCAGCAATTCCTTATGCCCCCGAATTCCTGCCTTTCAAGATTTGCGGGCAAGAACGATCTTCTTTGCAAGGCTGTTTACTTTGGGGAACGAGGGTAGTTATCCCTTCCAAGTTGCAAGACTCAGTTTTAAAGGTCCTGCATGAGGGCCATCCCGGCATTGCCTGGATGAAGGGCCTGGCTCGCAGTTATGTATGGTGGCCAGGCATGGATGCTCAGATTACAAGTTGGGTGAATGCTTGTCAGCCATGCCAAGCTACCAGACCTGCTCCACCCACATCCACTCCAGGCAGATGGGAAGATTCTATGGCCCCTTGGTCCTGGTTGCATATTGATCTGGCTGGCCCCGCTCATGGGCATACATTCCTGGTGATGGTTGATTCTTTTTCTAAATGGGTAGAACTGACCTTGATAACCACCACAACTTCAGGAGCTGTCACTAAGCTCTATCAAGGATATTTGCTACCCATGGCCTCCCTGACACCATTGTGTCTGATAACGGCCCCCAGTTTACTTCCTGTGAGGTTGAGGTCTTCCTAGCCAACCTAGGAATAAGGCACACACTTACAGCTCCTTTTCATCCTGCCAGTAATGGCCTGGCTGAAAGGGCAGTCAGATCAGTTAAGGAGGCCCTGGCAAGGTTTGGGCCTATAGATTGGCACTCTAGGCTCGCTAAGTACCTCCTGACCCAGCACACAACCCCCTGTGCCACCACTAACAGGTCTCCAGCTGAACTTCTCATGGGTAGACGTCTGAGGACCACCCTAGACAGATTCCATCTGCATTATGCCCCAGACACACCCCTAGGGTCAAAAAGCCAGGCAAGGGAGTTTGCTGAGAATGACCAGGTCTATGCCCAGAACTATACGGGACACCCTTTGTGGATGCCTGGGCAAATTGTGGCAGTAACTTGTCCTAAGTCTTACAGGGTCCTACTGCAAGATGGCCACATATGGCGCCGCCATATCGATCAGCTTAGAAGACATTGGAGTGCGTCTGCAGATGGCCTTCAAGATGTTCCTGCAACAGAGAAACTGCCAGCTCCCAAAGAAACTTCCCTCAGATCCAACAGGAATGCAAGCCCACCTGAACAGCCATCTGTCCCTCGCCCAGAAACGCCTGAAGCCGAGATGCCAGCTTCGTCGGCACCAGAAGTTGCCCAGCAAGCAGAAAAGTTCCTTCCAGCAGCAGCTTCGTCAGGACTTAGAAGATCTGGCTGCCTGCACAAGCGCCCAAGATATCTAAAGGACTACGCATGCTCCGTTCTGCGGGAAAGGAGTGTGGCGTTTGGAAAAGACTGAGCTGAAATCTTCACTCTGGTCCGTGTTTCCATCGGGAACATGGACTGTTCCTATTGGCTGATGCCGTTTGACAGCTGGCTATAAAAGGGAGCTGTCAAACGGCATCAGCTGTTGTCTGCCAGCTGGCTGCCTTGTTAGCGTGGCAGCCGCGGCAACCCTTTATTGTTTCAATAAAGTAAAAGGTGAAGTTTGCTCTGAGTTTGCCTCAGGTTTTTTCGCTGCTCTACAACAGTCTGTCTATCAGTCTATCTACGAAATAATGTTGTAGGTATCTAATATTTTTTTAGCTTCAGGTTTTGCTGTTTGAATCAGAAATTGACTGCATCAATTTGGGAACCGTCTTGTCTTAAATTACTGCATGACATTGTCATTGTAGTTTATTTAACTTCTCCATTCTTCTTACTAGAGCCAGTAAAGTAAAACTCAAGTGCCTCTGTTACCAACCTAGAATTATATTTCAGTGCTATGTTTACTTTCTCAAATGGTCTTTTTCTTTACATAGTGGCAGTAGATATGGGTTTTCCACTTCTCTAAGATTAAACATCAAAGCCTCTCCAAAGAAGTGGCTGTATTTCATTTTTGATGGGATTCTCAGATAATTCATGATAGGTAGTGAAGGTGCTGTATTTTCTTGTATTAGATTGCTGCCAAACAGAAATGACCTTGCATTAAAATATATGAAGCAGTAATTCCAAATAAAGATGTGATTATAACGACCCCGGTGGCTACAAGATACTCGGCATGGAGCTGGGAATGGTTTGAAATGTTTACAATGCTGGGTTATGTGATGCTTAGGAGAGTTGCAACAGTTGTCCTGATGACTCAGAACACGAGTCTTCTTGACGGCAACCCCATGAAGTAGCATTATGATGTCAGCACCATGATGCAGCTCCCGCCCCATAGCATTTCAGCAACTTTGGACCTGGAACCATACTGGGTTATAGCTACAAATTTATGATTTGCATTCTATAAGTGTCTTTTCTTAATTATAAATTTTATATTTAATGGGAGGAACAAATCAATTGACTAGGCACCTTTCTGTTTTTCTTGCTTGAAACTATGAATCAGCTGCAGATATTCAACAGCTCATTGCAACTGCTTTAGGCTCTCATGAAGTCTTCTGGCCAAATTAGTCCCATGGGGATAGCTGACACAAATATCTTAAAATTGATTTCCAAAGCCTCATTTTATACTACAACACTGTATTTTTATTCGTTGTGACTTCCCTGAGCTGATAGGTTGATATATTACTATAAATAAGCATCCCCATCTTTCTTGGTGTCTGCATAGCACTTTGGAATTAAACTTGGTGAATGTGTAAGTGCCACATGGAGGTTCTCCATGAATTAGCTGGTCATTTTGAGCCATGGTGGCTCAGTGGTTAGAATGCAGAGCTAACCCACTGCTCACTCCAGGAGTTTGATTCTGAGCTGTTCAAGGTTGACTCAGCATTTCATTTTTCCGAGGTCGCTAAAATGAAGACCCAGATTGTTGGAGGCAATTTGCTGACTTTGTAAATTGCTTATAGTGGACTGTAAAGCACAGTGAAGCAGTATATAATATGCTATTGCTATTTTAGAAACCACAGTCACAAAAATATCAGTTTTGATTCTGCTTTTGAGTTTACATTTGCCTATAGCAGGGGTAGGAAAACTTGGCTCTTTTATCATTTATGGACTTCAAATCCCAGAATTTCCGAGTGAGCCATAAAAGGTTCCCCATTCCTGGCCTACTGGTTTTTCAGTTGTGGGGAAAATCAATTTTTGACTTGAATGGGACCGTTTAAATATACATATGTCCTACATTGACTTGAATGGGACTGTTTAATATACATATGTCCTACATATGGTTCACTTTGGTTTGACGTGATTTGTTCTTGACAAATTCATGCTGGTATCTGCTAAGGAAAATTCATTTCCTAAATGCTCAGAAACATTTATTCCAGTTTTTGCCTGACAGTTCCATAGTTACTAATATCTTCTTTCCTCCTGCCTACTTTTTTGCAGATAGGAACTGCATTTTCCCTTCTCCAGTCCTCTGGCACTAGACTTACACTCCATAATTTCTCAAAGATCATGAAAAGGAGCCATTTCTGTACTACCTTGTTATACCTGCTGAGAAACTTAGTTGGGGAGGAGAGGGAAGGAAAACTCAGAACATTATTAATATTAGTCTGTAAATTAAGCTTAAGATAGTGCAATGCAGTGCAATGTAATGTAATAGCCTACCATGGATGGAACAGAAAAGGCTATATTTGAACTCATTTAAGATGAAATTGCTATTTAGATATCGGGTTCTCAAATGATACAGTGTTGTCTCTAAACAGACAGGCACTACCTCTGAAGGAACAAGTATCTGATTTAGGGGTCATTCTAAATTTAGGGGTCATTCTTCTACTCAAGCAATAATTAGAAGCCATGACTAGAAGGGTTCTTGCCCAGCATCATCTGGTGCACCAATTACCCAGTTGCAACTGGTACAAGAAATCTTGGACTACTGCAGCACCCCATTCATGAGATTTCATTCAAAAACTGTTTAGAAATTATGATTGGTCTGGAAAACAGCAGCCTATATGCTCAGTGGCAGTTGGTTCTGGGAATATACAGTAGTGATTTGGGGAGCCCTTTGCATTGTTAGCCAATTGATTTATGGGTACAATTGAAAGTGGGTATGTGCAACACCAACTTCTCAACTAGAATTGGCCTTACAGTAGATAGCTAGGAAGATATTCCTTGGTGTTCATACTTCTGAGAGGTAAAATAAGCTGTAACCAGAAAGCAATGCTTCTCAGTGATGGCACCAGTGCATTGGAGTGATATCCTAATAGAGATCTGGCTAGCCCTCCTCCATATTTGTTTTCAAGAAGATTGCTTAAAATGGAACTATTTTGGAGAACATTTTGAGTTCAGGCATTTTGCTATTTTTTCTTCTTTTTTGTTTTCTTCTTCTGACATATTCCTTTTTATATGGTATGTTTTGGTTTGGGGTTTTATGATTTAAAAAATACTACAATATAACAATCATGCTGGGAATGTTTAATTTTTTTCTTATGTTATATATCATATTTGCTGTTGAGAGTTATTGGATTGGGGTAGGATATAATCAAACAATAGTAAAAGACATGAAAAGATGGCAGGAATTAATCATGTGGTTTTTTATTCTCTGTTCTTCTGTGGAGATTCAAACGAACCAATGATATGAGGCAACACATTCCATTTTCTGTAAGAATAAATAGAGGGGGCTTTGTCCCATTGGGAATTAAACCCATTCTTAGTTTCCCCTTCAGCAAGTCTAATCACTGCTATTAATTCAAAATATATTTATTTAGAAAGATGACATTATGTGAAAGCAAACAAACATTTTTATTTTCAAGCTTCATGACCATATTTGGTACATTTGTAATGTGCTGTCAAAAGTCTTGTTCAAATTCTCCAAAGGATTTTTACTTAAACTTTACTTTGACTAACATATTCATTAAAATTAAATCACCAGTTGCTCTCCCCACCATCCTTTCTTCCATTAGAAGTCAATAATAATGAAAATGAATATTTCTAAATTACTGTGCCTGTTCTTGTGGAACAAAAATAGCATTATTAAAAGCATGCCATCATCTCCCATATTTAAAACTCTGCTTCTTGTTCATTATATTCCTGCAATACATCTTGCATTGGATAAGAATCCATGTCCTCAATAGACCTTAAGATAATGAGTTCTGAAACATCAGAAGGCTTAGAAAACTAATGTGTAATATCTTATTTATTTAAAACTTCCCATTGGTTTTAAAGGTGTTTATGTGCGGCGAATGGATCCAGATTCCAAAAATTCAAGTGTATCAGGTCCATAATGGTTGAATAGAGAAGATAAATGAAGTACAGGTAGTCTCAACTTATGATCACAACTGAGCCCAACCTTTCTGTTACTAAGCAAGGCAGTTGTTAAATCAATGGCTGTTAAGTGAAGCACTGCAGTTGTTAAGTTAGTAACATGGTTATAAAGTGAATCTGACTTCCTCAGTAACTTTTTCAGAAGGCCGCAAAAGATGATCATGTGACCCCAGGACACAGCAACCATCATTAAATATAAGCCAATTGACAAGTGGTCAAATTTTGATCACATGACCATGGGGATACCCTGATGGTTATAAGTGTGAAAAATGGTCATAAGTCACCTTTTCAGAGCCATTTTAACTTCGACCAGTCACTAAATGAAAGGTTGTAAATCAAGAACTTCCTGTACCATTCTGGGTCAGTATCTAGATAATAAACACGAATGTCTTTGGAATCTCTTTTCCCCTCACAGTCTCTTTTGAACATTGGAAATTGAATCACATATAACATTGGAAATAGGAACACATATAATGCTTGTGTAAGTGCTGCAGTCAGACATTTAATTGTATCTCCATATGTACTCATAAACATCACCGATGTACTTTTTAAAAAAGATGTGTCCTCGTTTTATAATTTCTGCATTATTATAATGTATATATGTCAATACTTTTAGTATTCCAATTAGCATTAACTAAGAATTTTACAATATAATTCTGTGCATATTTACTCAAAATAATCAGTAAGCTCAGTTAAACTTACAGAAGCACACAGCATTTTATATACTTTCAACAGCACATGTCTCATTTGAAGCTCAATAAACATTTTTTGTTACATTGTCTACATATTACACATTATTGCCTTTGTCTATGTGTATGTTGTTAATACTTCTTAATATGTTAGATTAGACTGGTATCTTTTAAAGAACTGATTAATATCAGGTCTCCCATCTGTGATTCTATAAAACTATCTAAACACGACAAGAGATTTTCTTTTCTGTTAAATTGTAATTAACTATGTGATAGCAACTCTCATGAAAGAATTATTTTTTTCACTTTAAAAAAAAAAAAAGCTTGAATATTTTATTATTCTGAACTAATTTTTAACAGGCATGGTTTTCTTTCTGTGCTCTTACTGAAAAAAGCATGATATGGATAGAAATAAGAAATAATCCATTCTTCAGTATTTTTTGTCTTTTGTCTTTATAATTAACTTTCACATTCCTTCACTTATATTTGATTCCCTTTTCAGATAGCATGCATTAGATGTCTAAATAGGAGATGCTCCAAAGTGCTCCTTATGGCATTTCAGGAGATACTTCAGAAACAAAATGGAACATTAAAAAGAAAAAAATTAACCGGAAAAAGATTATCATTTTTATTATTTAATGAAAAATGATCATTTTCTAGTGCTTCCTTTATTTTGATTTCGTAAAAAACAAAATAGATAGTAATCAAACAAGAGAAGAAGCTTGGATGTATCCAAGCAATCACAATTGAGATGGTGCTCTATTTTGTCTCACATTAGAAATGTAACAAAATTGGTCAATTCCTCAGGATCCTATAAGCCTTTTGCCCAGTTTCTTTTTTCATTTGGCAATGGCTGCACCTATTCAAAATGGCAGTTGCAATAATTGTGGCCTGGCATTTGAGCAAACTGGAACCTAATAAATCTTGTGTAGCACAGTTGTTACATGTGAAACCTAACTGGCACTCATAATTGCTTGTGCTGCTTCATTCTGCACCACCTGCAGCCTCTGAATATTCTTCAAGGGTAGCTCCATGTAGTGTGCATTGCAGTAGTCTACCTAGAAAAAGAGGAACAGGACATGAGTGACTGAAAAGAGTTCTTTTCAATCCAGGAAGGGGCACAACTGGCACACAATCCAAAGTTGAGCAAAGGTTCTCCTAGCCATGGCTGCTTTGAGCTGGAGGTACAGTAAGATCCTAGATTATGCCCTGGGTTCATCTGAGACAGCGCAACCCCAACCAGGACCAAAAATAGTAAACCCCCAGATGCAGAGAACTTTCCTACCCCCAGCCTCTCTATCTTACCAAAGATCAGTTGTCCCTCATCCAACTGCCATAACCTCCAAGCATCATGAGAGGACATCCACAGTATTGCTTACTTTACCTTACTAGGTTCTTAAAGACTTTTAACTTCCCTTTGATTTTAATGCTATTCTGTCCATACAGTTGCATCTCTTTTTGCTGAATGAAAACAAGTCTGTATACTTCATACAAGAAATAAGGAATATTTTACCAATCATGTTGGATGCCCAAACATTTATTTAACTTTAATGTCTTTACTTTGATTCTTCAAGCTAACTGATCTCTGAAGAAAATCCACTTTAACAATCCCATTCATCAATAATTTAATCATTTGTTTGAAAACCTCAAGGCAGTAATAATTAGAACTGGTTAAAAATTAATTTGGTCATAATTTTCAGAGATCATATGTCATCTCAGTCACCTGAAGTTTGATATCATCCAAGTCTAAATTTGAAACAACTATCTAATGCTGTTCTGGCTTCAAAGGAGGTACCAAAGATGAAAAGTAATCAATACTTTGTATAGTGATTACAATACTGAATTTAGGGTGAGCCACAAAGACACACACACACACACATACACAGGTATATACAGAGTCAAGACTTTTGAGTAAATGTACATGCTAAAAATGTATCACTTTCCAAATATACTCACGCATTGATTAATGTCAAACATAACTTAATATCTGATCTTGGCTTTTGTGAAATGTAGGTTATCTGCAGAGATTCAATAGCAGCAAAGTAAATTAGAGAGAAAATTATCTCAGTAAGATGATATATGAAGGGAAAAGTAGTGTTATTTATAACTTCAAGAACCAGCCTATTCTTACCAATGTAACACCAAAATAATGACAGAAAAACCAAAATGAATGAACAAAGAAAGAGGAATGCACATAGATCAGGGGTGTCAAACTCAATTTAATTGAGGGTTGCATCAGGGTTGTGTTTGATATCAGGGGGGCCAGGGTGGACATGGCCAGATCAATGTCACTTGTGTCAGGGGTGCATGTGGTGGCCCGAATGCTCTACCAATGAAAATGGGCTCCCGAGTTACATTTTCAGCTGCAACGATCTCCTGCAACCCCATGCCAGCAAAAATGAAGCTCCATTTTCACTGGCAGAGGCACTGTGGGTTGGTCCTTTGCTGTTTCCAGAGTGGCTCCATGGGCCAAATCTAAGCATCTCGCAGGCCCAATCTGGGCCCTGGCCCTTGAGTTTGAATAGATCATAATTTTAAGATTAGTTAAATCTAAATACAACCTAAATTTACATAACTAATCCTACAGTTATGATCCACACTAAAATGTTTCAGTGTGAGCTCCTTCTATAGATTCTTTCAACCAACTTGTCATGCTTTCTTCCACAATATTCCATTTCATTTCCCTTTCCCATCCATAACAATTATTCTGAATTCTGTGGACTCCTGGTGTTCTGAAAGAAGAGGAACTGATTAAGCAATTTTTCTGTATTTTCTGGCACCCAATATTTCAATGTTCATTGATTCGGCAGAAAGTCCTTAAAGCAAATTCATTAATATCAGATAGTTGTCTTCAATTCCTGGTAAATGACCATTTTTGTTTTAATCAGGGAGATCATTTTGCACATTGTGTTCCTTTTGATGCCAGCTGAATTCCCTAAATAGAAGCAGTTTAGAGGAACAGTAGACTTTTATGTCAATTCAAATGATAGTAAAACATTATGCACCTGCCAGACATAAGATACATAGACACGAAGTCCAGTCTTCCAACCTCAACTTGCTATTCCTCTACTCACTTCCAGAATCCATCAAATAATGATACCAGGACTGCTGTTGAGGATTTATCTGATTAATTGCACCCATATAAATGCAGACATGTGTTGTGGTTAGCCAGCAGAGGAGAGTGAGGACTCAGCTGAGGGGCCAGAACCATTAGGGAGTAGACTGCCACCTTCAGAGATTGTGGGGGGCAGCAGTGATGAGGAGGTTCCCAAGGATCCTGTGCCAAGTGTGTGTGCATGAAGGATTGCTCAGAGGAAAGAACAGTTACAACAGCATGGGTGACTTCGAAGTAAGGCTGCAAGGTAATGACCCCTCCTTCAAGATAGATAAAAGCCAGTTGTGAATGAACGCACTTTGCAGAAAGCAAAGAAGTTTCGAACTCAGCCTTGTGGACATTACAGTTAGTTTTTGAAGACTCTCGTAAACTATTTCTTATCTGTTGTTTTTTGTCAGACTTGAAAAAACTTGGCAAGGCTCTTTCTTGTTGGAGCTAATTAGCTGGAAGCAGCCTTTTATCTGTGAAGAAACAAGATTCCTAGCTGAAACTTTAAAAGATTATACTGCTTCCTTTATCTTGTGTTTGTTCTCTTGGAACCAGGTTTGGGTCAGAACAGTATTCCTATTGTACTGTTCAGCAAATGCACGAAAAAAGAAACTGATATAGAATGATTACATTTTTTATATGTCAGACTGTAAGTCTAAACAGTGAAGAAAAGACTATCATGACTGGAGATGTTCAAGTTTCCTATCGTGATAATGCTTTGCTCATTTTGTTTATTTCAGCATAATTCAGAAACTGGATCTGTGCCCTTTAACATATGGCAGAGTTAATACTCTTGGCATTCTGCACCATTGATTATGTAAAAATAAAAGCAGGGATAAACTTCACCATTGTTCTAATAGTCATGCGCAACATGTTACAGCAGCAATTATTTCTATAAGTGGTTTAAATACAATTGATTTCAATGAGATTTAGGCAATCTTTTTGCAAGTTACTCATGTGTGCCCAAATTTGGAGATCAGGATTAAAAAAAGAAAGAACAAGCAAACAAAGGGAAAATTCATCCAGGAAATATACTGAAATAGTTCATGTATTTTACTAGCAATCTTTACAATCAACAATTCTTTGAAGCTAAGCAAGAAGATTTTCAATTAAAATACTGAAGTCTTAGAATAAATGGCTTCCCACTGCTGTAGTGCACGTGATTTTCATTGCTGTTTTGTTGATAACAGCTGGAGTCAATTTGTGTCATACTTAAGCAGTTCATAAGTTGCTTTTAATAAAATATTAAGTTGGTAAAATATCTTTAAAAAATGATCTGTGTCCTGGTGGAAATTTAGGAAAGAGAGATAAATATTGCTGAAGATAAACACAAACAGGTAACCATCAATTCTGTGACTATAATTGCCCGCTTCGTATAAATTGGATTTTCTGTAACTCGCTCAGTCAATGCTTGGTTCAGTGACCTTCAGTTTATATAGATAGACTATCTGCAGTGCAGTTTTTTTTAAAAAAATCAGCAAGGATTTCAACATTGGGAAACATTTGCATGCTCTGGAGTGTTAACCACCTTATGATTAGTAGGAAAGATTTCCATCTGTTTTTAATATTCCTACCCCAAGTTTACTACTCAATTTTATTTTCAAGTTGTACCCAGGTTAAATTTACTTATCAATCCATCTGTCCAGCCTAGTATTGTTTTATTCTTTTGCTGATTGTCTAGACCTGTTCAAATGAATGCATGTATAGCAAATAGCACTTATAGTTTTAGGTGTCCAATCCTCCATGCAATCGAGATGTCAAAGAAGAACAAATTAAAACAGAAACTAGTTCTGCTGGGAATCTAGGACTATCAGATTGGACTGCAGAAATCTATATCAGGGTTCCCAATCCCCAGTCCGTGGACTGGCACTAGGCTACAGTCTTCCAGGAACTGGGCAGTGCAGACAAGCAAAGCCCCATTCACAGGATGCAGGAAGCACACAAAACCACTTTCTCCATGGAACCAGTCCCTGGTACCCTAAAGTTTGGGAGCTGCTGATATGAGGACTTTAGAGATCAGTCAAGAAATACAATAAGCTTTAGCTGTTAGCTGTTAACATCAATCTAGTAGTTATCTGGATAACTCTATTTCTATCCAAGTCCATTTCTGGTAACCCAAACAAAGTTATACCTGTGTGCACGTAAGCACATCCAGACATAAACGTTTTGTCTTCTGCTTCCAATATTTGTGTGTTAAATGAAAAGGTCTCAGAAATTAATATCTAAATCTTCATTTTCTCACCTTTATTTTTATAAACAGAATGGCAAGAAAAACATCAGTGCTGCTACAAAGCATTGAAAATGAGCAAACAGTTGCCTTTTTCTTAATACAAGGAGGCAATTTTTCACAATGCCATGCTGCAGTAGCTACTTTTGTCAGTGCATTTTGTTTTAATATCAGCACAAAAAACAATATTTGCTGACAGGAAGCTTCCTCAATTCTTTCACCTTTTTGCTATTGAACTTCTTTTCTATACAGTTCAGTTATAATCTGTCAGAGCTATCAACCTTCCTGAGTTATAATCAAATGAGGTTGGTGTTTCAAAAATATCCTGTTTGGGTGTGTGCATCTGAAGGGGAAGACTTTCTTTACCATGATTATTTCATGACTGAGGTATTGCAGGGCAATAAAAAGGATTATTATTTGAAAGAAAAATTAATCCTTCTCACTGCAGTCATTCTAAGTTTGTTTTCATGTTATATATGATTTAATTCACTTTTTAGATGTAAGCTGTTTCTGAAACTAGACTGATGTTTCTCAATCTTGACAAATTTAAGATTTGTGGATTTCAACTCCCATGTTGGCTGGAGTTTTCTGGAAGTTGAAGTCCATACATCTTAAAGTGGCCAAGATTGCACAAGACTGAACTAGACAGTGAATCCTTAGTCTGGAAACAATATTTCAGAAAAATTCTCTACAGGGATGAGCAACTATGACCTTTTTATGACCTGTGGACTTCAACTCCCAGAATTCCCTTTTTTTTAAAAAAACAACAACTAATTTTATTAATTTTCAAAGACAATACACAGACAAACAAAACATAAAATGTAAGAACATAGAACATCTTTTCTAAGAACTACTTAACAAAACAAATAAAACATCTTATTTAAGTACAACATAATTCTAAATTATCACATTTCCATACAAACACAATTTAATATGCATCTTATGTATTCAACTTCATATCTTATTACTCTTTTTCTTCCTTTACTTCTGTTCAATTTTATTCATTAAACTTATACTTTCATCTATTTCATATTACTATATTTCATATTATTACTGTTTCATATGTTCTTATCCAAGATTATTAATTCTCAATAAACAAACATAAACAAAAAAAAAACATAACATAAAGACATAAAACTTCTTTTTAGAAAGCGGCTTAACCCCGTGTTACAACTTTTTGTACAGACATAAATCAAATTCATGCTCACCTTATATACTATTTCATATCTTATTTAACATTCTATATTTTCCATATGTCTTTTCCCCCTTTTTCACTCTCTTAATTCTATTTTATTTATTTAATCTCAATTTAAATCATTATACTTGTATCTTTTGTCCGTTCTTTTTCAATTATCTATTTATCTTTTCTCTTTAATACAAACTTTTTCCTGTAATCACTGGTTGAAGTATGACACCTTTCTATCTTTCCCCCAAATTTAACACTTAAAATAATACATAATTTCCATTCTGATTCTGCTTAGTACATTCTACATAACATTTTAAAATAAAAAACATAATGAGCTTATAGTATGGTAAAAACAATGTTCCATAACAAATTAATTAATTAAACTCTATTAGTTAATTCTTAGACATTTTACACATTCCCTACAATGTTCTATTAACACATATGTTATTCCAATTTTCTAACTCTATTTCAAATACAAATACTACAATACAATCTTATGTACTTTTGCAGAATCTCTTTTTAGATTAAATTTTACCCTTTGTCTCTGAAAAAAACCTGTTTTTAACATCTTGTTTTAAGCCTTTATAACTTCTCTTCACTTTTTCCCTTCCTTCCTTATCAAGTCTAGCCTTTTTACCCCCCCCCCTCTCAGTCTCCAGCCTCTTAATCTCCCCTCTCTGTTGTATTCCTCTTTTCTGTTGCTTTCTGACATTGTATCAATTTTTCACCTTATTTTTACCTTTCTTGGTTGTTTTCTTAGAACTTAAATTCTCCATTTCCTTTTCCTTTTTACCCTTTTCTTCCTCAATTAAAATTATATGTCCATTAAACATGGCTTCTTTTTCTTCATCCCAACCTTCTTGTTGTTGCATTTCCTGATAAGTAGAAATTGCCATTTCTAAGAAGTGAAAAATAGATCCAAAAGAGCCCTTGCCTTCTTCTTCCTCTTCTTTTAACTTTTCAAATTCCATTTTCAATTCTTCAACAGATACCATTGTGAAAAAATTTTTTTAAACAATCCAAATATTTTTTTAGTTTTTCAAAAGATAGTTTACAAAAGTCCCAAAGTCATCAAGCAATCAAAGTCAGCACAAACTGTTTCATTTAGCACTTTCTTCTTTTAATACTTTCTCTTCCTGGGGTAGAATTCAATTACACAATTCCAAGGTAATTTTTGGAAGTTTTTTGCAATTTAATCTCTGATCTTATAAGCTCCAAGCAGTCTTCTTCAACAAATCTTGGTATAAATTATTTACCTCTCTTCCTTCCCACTTATAGCAAAAAGATTTTAATTTTTAAATGCCAGTGTTTAGAAATCTAATGTCCCCTTGGCTTTAATTTTCAAAATTAGTACCTTCTGCTGCCAAAGCAGGTATTTCCGATTTCCATCTGCTGTTGGAAAAAAAACCTTTCGCTTTCACTTTCAACCGCAGCTTTGCAATCTTCTTGGGAACAATGTATCACTTAAAGAGCCAAAGTTCCAGGGTATTCAGATGTTGCTTGTCATCCCAGTTCAACCAAAAGCTTTCACTTTCTCAACTTCCTCCTGCACAAACTTGTCCGGTTGAGAGGTTCTTTGTGGCAGCCATTGCTGACCACCACTCCACCACCTTTGGGAAAGGGAGTTGAGCCGGCTGGGGAAGGGGATTGCGATGCCCCCAGACCCCTGCCTGGATCTCCCCTCTCTTCAGTTATCCCTACAGGATAACTATAGCCTCCCAATCCACCTGGATCGAAGGCACTCTGGCAGCGAGTGCGGCAGGGATCGCGCATAAACGTGAATTCCTGCCGCCTCCAAAGCCTGACAAACCGGAACTCAACTGCCAGAATTCCTGAACCAGCCATATTGCTGTGGAGTTCAAATTCTCACAGGTCCTAAAGAGACCATAGTTTCTCATCACTGTCTTAGAGCTTTTTCAGAATATATTTCCCAGAACCCACCATCTTTGAGATTAGACACTATTAACTGGCAAACTCTATTAACCTTCAGCCATGGCTACTGCAATTCTGAAAGCCTATCAAATATAACCAAATCATCAAAAACCCAATGCTTTCTCATAACATATAAAATATATAGTATATGACCATTATGGAAACATTTTATTTATTTAGTTATTTCTATACAGCTTTTATTATTTGTACAAATGACTCAAGGTGGGAAGACATATTCAACACATCTTTCCCCACAACAATAACCCTGTTAGGTGAGTTGGGCTAAGAGACAGTGTCTGGCCCAAAGTTACCCAGCTAGCTTTCATGGCTAAGGCTGGACTCACAGTGTTCTGGTTTCTAGACTAAACCAAACTTATAGGTAAAGGTAAAGATTCCTCTTGGGCATTTGCGCTAGTAGTTTTTGGCTCTAGGGGGCAGTATTCATCTGTGTTACAAAGCCAAAGAGCCAGCGCTGTCCAAAGATGTCTCCATGATCATGTGGCCAGCATGACTAAATGCCAAAGGCAAATGGAACACTGATACCTTCCCACCAAAGTTGTCAGGCTCATGGTGGAATGATGGAAACCTGGGAGCCTGACACTCAGGCAGGTTGCCCCGACACTCCCTCATTGCATGTCTCTTCCATTCCATGGTGGCGAGACTGCTCCAGCAGGGAGATCGCTGATGGAGGAGATGCTGACTGAAATCACTGCTGCGGCTGCACGAAACCACCAGAATGACCTCTCATCTGTTTGGCGGTCCCATTTGACAGCTATCAGCTGTGGAGCATGTGGAGAGGATCACTTGTTGGTTACTGCAAACAATTGTGAGCACCATGGTTCTTTTAGTACAAATCCCCAGATATCCAGTGGGCTGACAAAGGTGGTTCCTATTTTTCTACTTGCATTATTTATGTGCTTTCAAACTGCTAGGTTGGCAGAAGCTGGGACAAGTAATAGGAACTCACTCCATTACATGGCATTAGGTATTCGAACCGCCGACTGCCGACCTTTCTGATTGACAAGCTCAGAGTTTTAGCCACTGAGCCACTGCATCCCTTATAAACCAAACTTATAGGTGCTCCCTATTCATCATAATCTTAGAACACAGGATGGATCTTCTATGAGTGATGAGGGAGCACTTAATATTTTGCAGAGGAGAAACTGAAATTAGTGAAGAAAAAAAAGAAAAAAGGCATCAATGTATAATGCAAATAGCTGAGGATGAGATATTTTTCCCGAGATTTTGAATTATTTGGGGGTAGGGAATGCAAAGGAATAAGTTCATGTTAAGATGTTACTGTACATTTTTCTTATCCCATGTGAGTTAAAATGTGGGAAGGCTTCTAGACATTTTGAACAGGTCATAGTTGGAGAATTCTCTGGGATTAACAAAAAAGAGAGATTGGTTGAGTCTGGGGTACAAATTGCCCATCTGTACCTGATAATTTGGATAGGATGAAGGCAGGCCTAGAACTCTATGAATTTCTGCTTTTACAATTCTTCAAACTAGGCTTTGAGGAACAGAAAAATGTTTCCACATATACTTCTTTTCTTTGTAAGATTATTAGGAAAGGTCTAAAAGCTAGCCTCCAGCTATAGATAGATATACTACTTTCTTTAGCTTTTCCTATTGAGATTTATTTTGAAGCACCTCTCTCTCAACTTTTCTCAGAGAGAAATATAAAAGGAGGAAACATTATATAAACTACTTTGAACTCTCAGATAAAAGGTAAGCTAAAAACCAATCAATCTATCAATCTATATTTTGCTATGTTGTTGTTATTATTGTTGCTTTAGATTATAGGTTTACAAACTATTTCAAGTGCATACACATTCTTCTTTTTATTTGGGGTGAAGTCAGGATAATTGAATGGACCTGAATGCTTACTGGCTGAATTCCCTTCCTGATGTGGGGTTTGCAGCAGATATTTTCTCTTTGTGCCCTGATAGAGAAACTTCTGTCACTCCTAGGATTGAACTCTCAACCTTCCAAGTGGGAGGAGAGCAGCTTCACCTTTAGGCCAGCACACTACTCAGCACAGGTAATACACATAACCCCACATTTATTACATACATTTTAAGAATTTCCAACTGCTTCTACTAAATATTAATTCAATACGATACAAATTAAGAAAACTCAAGCTTTTGAGTTTACATGAAAAACTCAAGCATTTCTCTTTACTTTCATAAAGTGTACATTTTCCCCCCGCCACGATTCTGTTTTCAAAAATCCTATCTTATCCTGCGTTTAGCATAGTACATCTTGCTGCTACAATGATTATATCCAACCAATCTCTTTCATGCACTTCTTAGGAATTGCTAGTCACCTAACAGTTGGGTAGGAAATATATAAACCAGGATAGACTTTTAATACTGTCTCATTAAGGGAATGCTAAAATTGTAATTGGGTGTAGTTCCTCAAATGGCCATAAGATGGAGCCAGAAACCTGGGTTGTTAGTTCTGTTGTTAGTTGCTTGTTGCTAGATGTTCTGATGGTCGATGTTTTTGGTTCCTGCATTTTTCCCTATTGACTGTTGCTGATTGTTGTTCTTCTTGGATTGCTGTGAGTTTGTTTACTGAACTGTTTATGATACTGGACTTTGTTATTTGGATTATCCCTGGACTGAAAACTGACTGCTTTAACCGTGTATGACTTGGACTGTTTGTTGGACTTTGCTTAACCATTTACTGGAAGTAAAAACCTACATTTTACTGTTCAGTGTATCTGTGCAGGTCGTGTGTTATTCAACATCACTCTCACTATGTTTTCCTGTGTGCACTCATTCTCCTAATGGGGAATTACCTCAACAACTTCTACCACTATTCAGTGAGACAAAATTCTTGTATCACTGAGCAACTCAAGACCTCTGCCTTGCCTTAAAAACAGAAGAAGAAAAGTTCAGACAAAATGAGAAAACTATGCAATAACCTGGCACCACAGAGCAACTACACTAAGCAACAGAGCCCTTGCTGGTCATGTAGAGTCTCTTAGGGCTTATCCACACTAATAGAAGAGAATATATACAGCTCAGGGTTGAGCTATGGAGTACTTGGTATTCTCTCAGCTTGGTTGTTTGCTTGTTATCCCCACTGCCAGGATTACAAGGATGGGGGGAGGAACTCACCAGTTGTGGGCCAGCAACCTTTTCTGAAATATGTAGGTGACATCAATATTTAATTACCCCCTCCAGGAATGATTTCCTGCTTCACTTTCAAAGCACTTTCCTGCTTCTGTCAGCTCAGGTGTGCCTGTCATATTTGGCTGCTATACACTACTGTCTTCTAGACTAAATTTTGCATTTATTTTGCAGAAATAGGAAAAACCCTTACTATATTTCCTCTGCTTTTCTTGAATAATGTCCACTGTAGATGCTGTTGTTGCAGATCTTCCTCACTAGTATAATGACTATCATATTTGCTGCTCCTGCAGAACATCCCTGGGTTAAAATTCATCAGGATTTTTTTTTTTAATTATTACTTTTCTTTCTCTGAGATACACTATTTTTCTGCTTGACTGCTTTTTTTCTTTCCTTTTTTTTTAAAAAGAGACTCTGACAATACATTTTTCATCATTTTTTCAGTTACATTTTTCAATCATTATGCTACCAAGAAAACCTGCCATACCAAGCAAGTATTCAAGAAAAGCAGTACAAAGATAAGAAAGGGGTTATTTTGCCTGCAGATATATTCATGCTGATATCTTAAAGTTGTATGTATAAATTCAGTATAGATGTATACATTACATTACACCTATCCCACAAGCCTTTTTATGTCCAAATAGACTTGCCACCAGAAGAAGAGTGATTGGCAATGGCTTTCCTGGAAGGACACAGCAGCTGGGAGGGCATTGTGGCCTTGGTATCTGGACTGAATAATCTGCATACTTAAGAGGATGAAATGCAAATATATTCTTAGTTTGGTATTCAGTTTTAATTGATTCCAGTGGAGCAGTCTTGTAAACTTATAAAATGATATTCTATCCTAAGCACAGTTGTGAATATATGAAGAGATAACTATATTTTGATATTTCTTGCACAAGTACCTCATTCTCAGTTTTCTCATACATAGTTTTCTGGTGGTAGGCCCATCCATTATGAAAAATATTTGCTCCAAGAGAAGAAAGATCTTCAAGTTCTCTAAGTACTGAATTAAATTGTCTTTATCTTTGCTATAGTTGTAATGATTCAAGGGACTCATTGATCACTACAATTCCTTGGATGCACAGGACCTTAATTAAACATCTATTGTGTATGATTTCTTCAACTCAGAGAAATGCAAACAACATGCTTGCTTCTCTAGCACTCCATAATAATAAATGTCATAATTTAGACAGTCACCTTTCTCATTATCTTTTTCTGAGATATTCAGAACATTCCTACCATTTTTCTTAGGCTTGATCTCTATTAATTCATTAAAGCAAGTGTATATATTTTTTCAAGGTCACTTTTTCTTTTTTCTTTTTTAGCAAACTTGAGTTGCCAGAAAATCAATCTACCTCCACTATCACTGTACCATAGTATACTTCTTTCTTGAAAGATGAGATAACCTTTGGTGAGGTTCCACAATATGTACAGTTCTGATGGTAGAGTCTTTCAATTGGAAAAGCAATGATATAAATCACAAAGTGGTATTTTATTCCAATATAAACATTCTTCTTCACTTTAAACTTTGCAGATTTGCTTCAGTCCTGATACTAAAAGCAGAATTTCTCAGGTTATATTCCTATATCAGCGGTTGTCAACCAGTGGGCTATGAGAAAATTTTGGTGGGCCGTAGAGAAATCTCACCCCCAGAGTACCCCCACAAAGCAATTAATCTAGGCTGTGCAAAACCACAAGGCTGCACCGTCTACATGGCCCAGGGGAACCCTCCCCGCCCACTTACTCCTTACCTGGTAAACTTGCCTGCTAAATTGCTTTTTTTCCTTTTTCCAACCATCATCTGTTTTGCTGTGCCAGGAGATTTAGATTAGCTAGGAACCAGGAAATGGTTGGATTTCTTACTTCCTAGCTAGTCTTTAGATCTTCGGCTCAGCACAGCCAAACCTCCCTTAGGACTGAAGGTTTGCTTGCAAGCAAATTCAGTACAGACTCATGGCAAGCAAATTTGAGAGACTGAACTAGCTGATGGCAGATAAATAGATCACTGAATGATTATGTGATTCTGCCTGCTTTGCTGATTTGGGGTAAAAGTTGCTCCTTTTTAATAACAAATTTCAATATTTATGTAAATATTTATAATATTTACATATAAGCCATGCCCAGCCAGTCATATGACTACCAAGCCACACCCACAAATTAGGCCATGCCCACAGAACCAGTTAGTGGACCCTGGGATCTAAAATTATGAGTTTGGTGGTCCCTGAGATCCAAAAGGTTGGTGACCCCTGTCCTATATAACCATTAGTTACTAGAAATATGTGTGTGCATGTACTTGTACACTTTCCGTCTCTGCCTTTGGGAAGGGTATCTTGTTATGTCCTTGGGGCTGACACCAGTTCCCCATCAGGTCCGCAATTCCTGCGGGGGTGTTCTTAGTCCCCATTGGCTGGCTCCCTTTGACAGTCGGCTATAAAAGCCGGCTGCTAGGTTGAGCCAGCTGCTGTTCGCTGGTAGGTCTGCTGTTAGCTGCAGACGCGACAGCCCCCTTTATTCCTACAAATAAAGTGTGTTATGACTGAAGCTCTGGTGTGGCCTCCCTCCTTTCCGAACTTAACATTGGCGACGAGGATGGGATGTGGCCAACCAGCAGCTATACAAGAGCTGAAATCACGAATCTGAAGCGCTGAGCCGTAGCCGCGACGTTGAGAGCTCGGTCAGCCATTTGAGAAGGAATCGAAGCGGAGCGTGTAGCCGCTCAAGAACACAAACTAGCTACAAGAGAGTGGGCGCTGAGAGCCTCAGCCGCCCAACAGCAAACTTGCCAGAATTGCGTGTAGCGAAGCTCCAGCGCGACGCTCACGACCGCTAAATCTAGGCGCAAAATTCAAATCGCTGTCAGCGCGCAGCTGCAGCATCGCCGCCTCGCCCTTGTAAGGGCGCAAATTTCAAACAGACGTCAGTTATAGCGTCTGTTCCCAGCCGCCAAGGGCTGCAGAGAGCGAGAAAACCCAGAGAGATTCCACGAGCTGAATCACCAGACCGAAATTGCACTGCGAGCGCAGCTGCTACCTGTACAACCCAGAGAGAACTCAGAAGCTGAACACTCGTTTAACAGCACTACAAACTGTAGCTGCTACCTTTTCCAGGGCCTGTATTCCCAGTGAGACTTGTTTTACCTGCCACAAGCTGAACCAGTCATGAATGCGAATCTGGCGTTCCAGCCATTTAAACCAAACGAAGATAAATGGGACTCTTATAAAAACCGGTTTAACCATTATATTGATGCTGTGGGTCTGGCTGACGCTACAGACAACAAAAAGAAGTCCTTCTTCCTGAGCTACTGTGGGGCCACCGTATTTGACACGGCAACAGCACTGTTCGCCCCAAGAGAACTCAAGAATGTCCCATGGTCTGAGCTACTGGAGACCCTCTCCAATCATTATTCGCCGAAACCGTCACAGATCGCGAGACGCTTCGCTTTTCGCATGAGGAAGCAAGCGGAGGGAGAAACCATAAACCAATATATGGCAGCCCTCAGAACCGCAGCCCTGCACTGTGAATTTAAAGGCTACCTTGATGACATGCTCCTGGACCAACTTGTCTGTGGAGTCAAGGATACAAGACTACAGAGGCGGTTGTTGGCAAGGAAGGACCTCAACCTCGCACAAGCCATCGAGGAAGCCCTGGCTGCAGAATTGGCAATACAGTCAGCGGCTGAAATACAGGGAAGCACCCCCAAAGGTAATCCAGTCACTGTACATTCTGAGGAGGCAGTGAACGAAGAAGAGCCCATCGAGCAATCTGAGGTGCACCGTCTCAAACCATTCAAGCAGCCACAGGTAGGAACTAGACCGAGAGAAGGCAACGTACCTAGGCACACCCCGCTGTGCCTCTCCTGTGGGGGTCCCCATGCCAGAGCAACGTGCAGGTTCAAAAGTGCCACCTGCAACAACTGCAGCAGAAGAGGACACATCGCTAGGGTGTGCCAGGCAGCGCACGTGGCTCCACAAAAGCCACCATCTTACGCCCCCTCGGGGCCATCCAGGCAAGTAGAAAATTGTTTTACATGCTATCAAGCTAACCATACCTTCTTAACACCCAATAAAATTAAACTCTCCATTCATTTAGAAGGTAGACCCTGCCTAATGGAGGTCGATACCGGGTCAGCACTCTCGATTATTTCATGGAGCACGCTCAAGAAAATACCTCCCAGCCTGTCCAGGAAACAGCTGCAGAAGAGTCGCCTATCCTTACGAGACTACCAAGGGAAGAACATTCCAGTAATCGGAACAGGCAAGTTCCTAGTCAAATTCAGAACCTTTAAAGGCCACCTGCCATTAGTGGTAGTTGATGGTGCCCTTCCCAGTCTTTTGGGGTTGGATTGGTTCCCCTCTCTTGGCCTTAACTTAACGGGGGTTCATGCTGTCTCGTCCTCTGACACTGACTCACTGTTCTCTGATTACGCTGACGTTTTCAGCGATGAATTAGGGTGCTACAAGGGCACACCTATTTCCTTCTCAGTGGACCCCCAGGCAGTTCCCATCCGCTTGAAACCGCGGAGAGTGCCATTCGCTCTGTGTTCCAAGTTGGATGCGGAACTAGACAAATTGTTAACACAAGGGGTAATCGAACCCACGGATTTTGCTAAGTGGGAGACACCTATTGTCACACCCCTTAAAAAAGATGGTAGTATAAGGATGTGTTCAGACTACAAGACCACAATAAATCGCTATTTACAGACTAGCACATACCCAGTGCCAGTAATCCAGCATTTACTGCACACATTCGAACCCGGAACGATATTCGCCAAATTGGATATGTCACAGGCTTACCAACAGTTTCCTGTGGACAACCAAACGGCCGAATTGCAAACCATTGTTACCCACAGAGGGGCCTTCCGATGCAAGCGCCTCCAATTTGGTGTGAGTGTCGCCCCGGGCATATTCCAGTCGTTAATGGAACGGATCCTACAGGGCCTCCCTGGCGTGGTTCCGTACTTTGATGACATCTTGGTTTCCGCCCGGGACAGAACACAGCTTTTCCTCAGAGTTAGAGGGGTGTTGGACAGATTCAGACAGCATGGCCTCAAACTAAAAAAAGAAAAATGCACCATAGCCACTAAACAGGTGGACTTTCTCGGGTACCGAATAGACGCATCTCGCATCCACCCGGTAGAATCAAAGGTTAAAGCCATTCATGACGCACCCACGCCGTCGTCCAAACCAGAACTACAAGCCTTCCTAGGCCTGCTGAATTTCTATGCATCATTTCTGCCGCACAAGGCATCAGTGGCAGAACCACTACATCGACTCTTAGATAAAAATGTTCCATGGCACTGGGGACCCAAAGAGGAATACGCCTTCAGGGCAGTCAAGTCACTCCTCACTTCAGACGCTGTACTGATCCAATTCAACCAGAACCTACCGCTAGTCTTGGCAGCAGACGCCTCACCCTTCGGGATTGGGGCTGTATTAAGTCATAGACTACCCAACGGGTCCGAAGCCCCCATTGCGTTCTTCTCTAGAACATTTTCAACGACAGAACGCAACTATAGCCAAATCGACAAAGAGGCCCTAGCTGCCGTAGCCACTGTTAAAAAATTTCATGAATTTCTGTTTGGGCACAACTTCGAACTGGTTACAGATCACAAACCGTTGTTGGGACTTCTCTCCGGAGAGAAGCAAACACCACAAGTCTTGTCTCCCCAAATGACAAGATGGACTTTATTCCTGGCAGCGTATTCATACAAGTTAGTTCACCGTCCAGGAAAAAATCTCAGCCATGCAGACGCCCTCAGCCGGTGCCCGCTACCAACGCCCGTGGAGGATCCGGCCCCAGTCCACACCATCTTTGACACCAGTGAGTTCAGAATTCCAGTCACTGCGAGAGACATTGCCTTCCAATCCAGGAAGGACAGACTGATCGCCCAGGTCCTGGACTGGGTACGGAGGGGGTGGCCGGGTAGTAACCCTTCTAACGAATTTTCACCCTTTAAAGTCCGCCAACAGGAACTTTCCAGTTTACAGGGTTGTCTGCTATGGGGGACCAGAGTTGTCATTCCGGAATCACTATGCAGACCCGTCCTGAAGGCATTACACGAGGGGCACCCCGGCATTGTACGAATGAAGGCGTTGGCATGGAGCTATGTATGGTGGCCTGGCATGGACGACGAAATTGCGAAATGGGTAAGCTCCTGCCGTCCCTGTCAAGAATCCCGGCCAGCACCCCCAGTAACCCCTCCCACCAAATGGGAAAGTGCCAACGCACCATGGTCTCGTCTACATGTTGACCTGGCCGGCCCATTCCATGGCAAGACATTCCTAATAGTAGTAGACTCATTTTCTAAATGGATCGATGTGGCACTCCTACTCTCAACCACCACACGAGCAATCGCCCAAGCACTGACTCGTTTGTTCGTCACACACGGTCTCCCGGACACTATTGTGTTGGATAACGGTCCTCAATTTACGTCCACAGACTTCAGCCGGTATGTTGCCAACCTAGGCATCCGGCACATCCTAACGGCTCCCTTTCACCCCTCGAGCAATGAGTTGGCTGAAAGAGCAGTCAGAACAACCAAAGAGGCCCTCGCCAGGTTCACCCAGGATGACTGGCATTCCAGACTCTCTAGATTCCTTATAAGCCAACACTCGACCCCGTGCACGGTCACAAACAAGTCGCCGGCAGAGCTACTGATGGGCAGACGCTTAAGGACAATACTAGACAGGCTGCACCCTCACTATTGCCCAGACACACCCATTGGGTCTAACAGTAGGGTCAGGAGTTTTGTCTTACAGGATCAAGTCTTCACCAGAAATTACGCGGGAGACCCGCTGTGGGTACCTGGCAGGATCGTGGCCATCACGGGGCCCAGGTCGTACCATGTCCAGTTAGAAGACGGGCGCATTTGGCGGAGACACCTGGATCAGTTGAGGAGCTGGCAGAACGAGCACGCCACCACCGACCCAGAGACCACAGCAACATTCCAGGCACCGCATCCGGCACCTAGCTGGGACACTCAGAGTAACCTGCCTCCACCAACCGAACCGAGGGAGCAGACGGCTGACTGTGACCATCCTACAGAACCAGCAACCATCCCCAGCAGTCCCTCTACCGCACCGGGAGACCGAAGCGACTCGACAACCTGGCCGGCGACCGGCGAGCAAGGTCGGGTGGCTGGACAGCTACCAAGGGACCAAATCCCCGCTGTCCCGAACTCTGTGCCACCCGCTCCTACACCCGAACTAAGACGATCAGAGCGGCAACACAAACCGCCTTCATACCTTAAAGACTACTCATGTTCGTATCTGGGGGGAAGGGGTGTTATGTCCTTGGGGCTGACACCAGTTCCCCATCAGGTCCGCAATTCCTGCGGGGGCGTTCTTAGTCCCCATTGGCTGGCTCCCTTTGACAGTCGGCTATAAAAGCCGGCTGCTAGGTTGAGCCAGCTGCTGTTTGCTGGTAGGTCTGCTGTTAGCTGCAGATGCGACAGCCCCCTTTATTCCTACGAATAAAGAGTGTTATGACTGAAGCTCTGGTGTAGCCTCCCTCCTTTCCGAACTTAACATATCTAATGTCATTAATATCCATTTCATATGTTAACAAGGAAATAAGTATATCATGAGCTGATAATTGGCTGTTAATGAAATATCTAGGTCAGGGGTGTCAAACCCGATCACATTGCAGGCCATATTGTGATGTTTTTGCCCTTGTGGAGCTGGGGTGGGCATGGCATGCACAGGCTCTATCCATCCCACAGGCTGCATGTTTGATACCCCTGATCTAAGTAATCATCACATTGCTTTAAATGCTTTTTCAGCCCATTCAAATTTGTATTTACATTGAGAAAATAGCAAATATATGCTTTCATTAAAAAGTGTAAGTGTGTGTGTGAGTTCTTCTGAAAAGATGTTCCCCGATTCATACTTCATATCAAAATAGTGCTAGTTCAAAATTATGCTAGCTCAAAGGGAAGCAAATGTTGTCTCTTCACTTCCTTCTTTGCTATTATTTTGTTTAATGGCGAGCTCAGATGTCAACACTGTGAAACAACTAACCCAACAAAATAAGAACATTACATAATTTAGGAAATCACTTTCCAGTTATGGATGAATTTTATCCAAATTCTGAGTTGAATTGCATAATTTAGGAAAGAAATGTTTGAACCAAAATGGAATCTGAAATTCCTGCAATATTGTGAGCACCCTGGACATTTGATAAACTATCGGAAAACAATTTCATTTTTCCATTTATGAAAAAATAGATTAAAAAAGGAATGAGAAGGCCGAGTTGAACAATTTCCAAGTGGCCAGTACAGGGTCTTTCAAATCTCTAAAGCATATGCTTCTGAAAGGAAAAGGGAGGGGAAAAAACTTTACTCAAGTATGTGTATTGTTTCTGTTGTTCCAACTGCTTCTACATAGGCATATTAGAAAAGCCTTAATAGAATCTGTACTGGTTGAAGCCATTTTGTAAACCAAATAGCACAGAGGAGGAGGGATTAGGCAGAAACAGAATTGTTATGGCATCATACACACACAGAGAGAGAGAGAGAGAGAGTTGGGAGGTACCCTAGAGGTCATCTAGTCCAACCCCCTGCCCCACCATTCCGGACAAATGGCTGTCCAGTCTCTTCTTAAAAGCCTCCAGTGTTGGATCCCCTCCCACAACTTCTAGGGCAAGCTTAATTGTTAATTGTTAACAAACTGGTTAATTGTTCTCAGTGTTAGAAAGTTTCTCCTTCATTAACAATGCCTGAACTAAAAACTTCCAGTTTTTGAAGGCAGGAACTTCAGATGGCACTGGATAATAGATCTTTACAAACCATCTATAGATTTAAACATAACTCTGAAGTTGTTGCTAGTGGCTCATTGGAGAAAAAGAAGGGGGAAATAATCTTGTTTGAGGTAATATATTAGGAATGTTCTGATGTGATCAATTTCTGGACCCGTCTTCAACTCTGGATAAAATAAATTGTTGCAAGTTCCAAGAATTTATCCAATATATTCATTTATAAAATTAACTGTGTCCACAGGGTTCAAACCCTTTGCTAAATTCCGAATAGTTTTATTTTATAATCCACTAAGTGAGTTGTAGGTTGCATTTCACTGACTGCTTTTGTTCAGCAATGTGCTTTGGCATTTTCTTCATATTATGGAGCTATTCTACAAAATAGGTGTTTTCACAAATCTGTCCACTGAACAATAGGGGTAAAGATTTTTTTTTTTTTGTAGCAACTGTGGATTATTTTATCCTCAGACAATGGCAATTATGACTATAATTCAAATTCTGTCTGAAAAATTTTCTGTGTCAGCAATGCCTAAAGCCAAAATTAGAAATATGAGCTTTTAGACTCTAGCAGGCTGGTTATCCACATCATTTTTAAAGGTACGGTATGTCTAAAAGATTCTCGAGAATGATTTGGAGTGAAAAACATATAATGTATTTGCTCTTTTTTATTTTTTTATTTTTATTATTATTATTATTTTAAATTTGTATTGGTTTTTAAAACAAACATATACAAACAAAACATAAAAACATCAAGTCATCTTCCATATATACAGTGTGCCGGTTGGTTTACAGATTGTTTTGTGCTTCCATTTCATAGTCTTCAATTATAATTACATTGTATATAATCTCGTATTTTCAATCAAATATTAAATACATTAATATCATTATTAATCAATCATTTGACTATACTTTTATTCATTCATGTTTTACAAAATGATCATATTTTACTTAATTTGTTTTATGTCAATTCATATTATCATCCCAGCTCTATCCTAGAATCATTTTGTAGATATAATAAGAAAATAATACATCTTTATATATTTATTATTTTCTAAAAGTCTACATATTTCATTACTATATTTTATTGTCTAACCATTGATAGAATAGATCCCAAATTTTATAAAATTGTTTATCATCTTGTTCTCTAATTTCAAACGTGAATCTACTCATTACAGCACATTTCAATATTTTCTTAATGATTTTCTCCTGTGATGGTATTTTCTCATTTTTCCAGTTTTTAGCAAATAGAATCCTAGCTGCTGTTAATAAGTTTACAATCATTTCAAGTCTTTATTATATATTTCAGGTAAAATTCCCAATAAAAATATCTCTGGTTTCAAATCTATATGCTTTTTTGTCATTTTTTCCAACCACATGTGGATTTTAGTCCAGTATTTTTTAGCATCTGCACAAGTCCACCACATATGGTAATATGAGCCAGGTGTCTGATGACATTTCCAACATTTTTCGGATTTATTCTTGAACATTCTTGCTATACTTGTCGGGGGGGAAATGCCACCTGTAAAACATCTTATACAAATTTTCTTTATATGCTGTTGACATTGTCATTTTATAATTTTGAGACTACAATTTTTGCCATTTCTCTAGATCAATCCCATATCCAAAATTCTTCCCCCAAGCAATCATAGTTTCTTTAACTTGTTCTTCTTCTAGTTTAATTTCTAATAAATATCCATACAATTTTTTTTAATCACCTTTTCATCAGTACCTGTCAAAATCCTATCTAAGTCAGTCAGTTTATCATAGAAACCAGGAGAGGAGGGCAGAGCTGGCATCATGACGATATGGCATGTGATCCCGGAGGTCTGAGATTGCTGCCGATATCTTTGCTCCTGGATGGTCCAAGTGGATCTAAACTGTCCCGAAGAGACAGTGAATGTAAAGAGAGCATCCTGTCGATCCCAGGGATATCACAAAATCCCTGGTAGATCCAGGAGAAGCTCTTTTTGCCAGTGGCAAAGAGGCAGCCATTAAAGCTGCTGAAGTTGGGACAGTTCTGAAACGAAAGAGAACGGAAAGAGAGAGTGTGCCAGTTTGGTGAGAACTTTTTCTTTATTTTAAGACTTGAAAGGACACCCTAAGGGAAAGAAAGAATCTGTAAAAGTTTTGACAAAAGTGATTAAGCGGCGATTTTAAACAGGAATGTCAAAGTAATATTTTTATTTTTTTTTCTCATTGCTGGATGATCTTATGATCTTATATTTTGAAACTGGACTGTTTTTTTTCTCTTCTTTTTCTCTTCTCTTTTTTTCTCTTCTTCTCTACATCTATTCTTTTCTCCTTTTTGACTTTATAATATTCTAAGCCAGAGACTCCCTATTAGTTATTTTTTTAAAATATCTTTTTCTTTTTTTAATTAATTCTTATTATATTTTGCTTGGAAAAGGAGGGGGAAAGTGAAAGCTAAAGAAACTTTGTAACACTGCCAACTAGAGGCTTGGAAATATTCTATTTCTCTTTTGACCAGACAGGGTTGAGAAAGAACTGAGACTTTTTTTCAAGGACATTGCCTGTTTGATAAGATAGAGGGGAAGAGCATGGGAGAGTATTATTGCAGGTGCTCTTCTGGGTTTCTATCAACAGCTGGAGTCTGGTGTTGAAGTTTAGGAAAAGAAAAGGTGATAAGTCTTTGGAGAAGAGAGTTATAACAAGAGCCTTGGATAATTAAACAAAGTGCAGTGTGCTCTTTTTATTCTTTCTAAGCTGTGCTACCCCTCCTCATCAGTTTACTTTTTTTTGTAATAGCTATTTGGATTTTTGGCTCTTTGGAACTTGTCATTGTTTTATTTTTTGTTGTCTTTGGAAGTTAAATTTCTATACCTGCTTTTTATTTTAAAGGAAAAGCTTTAGTATTAAGGTTTCCCTTCCTTTTCTTTTTAAGGGAGTAGCCTTTTTTCTCTCTCTCCCTTCCTGTTATTTTTGTCTCTCCATCTACCTTCCATATTGGGTTGTTGTTGTTTTTTTGGTTTATTTTTATGCATCCTTTTATATTTGAGACCTCTTAATTGGATTAAGGTGTTGAAGAACCTGAATAATTTTTCCTTTCTTTTTTTAGCCTTTTTCTTCACTTTTTCACCTTTTTTAGGATTTTACAACTTTTTCTTTTTTGTGTGTGTTTATGGTGTGTTTATGGTCTTTTCCTTCATTTTTGAATTTTTACTGTCATCTAACCAACAGATTGGATTAAGGTATACAAGAAGCTGAAGAATTTCTTTCTTTCTTTTTATTATTATTATTGGGCTTCTTTTTCCTACTATTTTTATTTTGAACTATTCACAATTGGAGAAGAACCTGAAGATTTTGAATTGCTCAAAATGAGTAGGAAATTAACAGCTCCTGGTTCTTCAATTTCTACTTCTTCCTCTACAACATCTGGAGGACAATATTCAATACAGACAATGTTAAGGCAAGAAAAAGAACAAGAAAAAGTGACCCTGCAGATGATTATGCAAGGAATTCAAAATATTCAAACAAGATCAGAGAATATTGAAAAGAGAATAGAGAACATTGAACAAAGAACAGGGAAAACTGATGAAAAAGTGGAGAACATCCAACAAATGATGATGAAGTATGATGAGAGACTCCAAAAAATTGAAGAAGAAGATAAACAAAGAGACAAGAAGATTGGAGATATGGATAACAGATTAACTGTGGTTGAACAAGATAAAAGTGGTATGCTGAGATGGGAGATGCACAGATCAGATTTTTATCTTAGATTCCAAAACATAGAGGAAGAAAAAGGACAAAATCTAGCTGAGATAATGATAGAAATATTAGCTGAAGCTTTGGAAATAACTGAAGAGAAGATGATGGATAGAATTGATGAGTTTTATTGAATCTTCACAAGATATGCAATGAGAAATAGCTTACCAAGAGAAGTTCACATCTGATTTACAAAGAAAGCCATTAAAACACAAACATTGCAAGTGGCAAGAGAGAAAACATTGAAATACAAAGATAAAGAGATTGTGGTCTTGAAACAAGTACCCAGATGAGTGAGAGAGATGAGAAGCGAATACCGATTCTTGACCAAATTGCTACTTAAAAAAGAGGTGAATTATAGATGGCTGATTCCAGAAGGTTTAATGTTCACATGGCAGGAACAGAAACACAGAATTGATTCAATTGAGAAAGCTGAATTATTTTATACAGAATACTTTGGAGGGAAAAAGGAAGAGACAGAAAAAGAAATTTCACTAATTGAATTCCAAGAGGACTCCCAAATGATGACCGAAAAAGAAGAAGGTGCAGTAGGTGGAAAGGAGGAAGCCAAAGAACAACATGAACCAAGATCCACGAGAGCTGTCAAACCTAACTAAAATATAACCACGGAAGAGAAAAAATTGATTACAATTAATATAAATGGACTTAATTCAGCCATTAAAAGAAGGAAAACCTTTCATAAATTAGAGAAATTAAAATTTGATATAATCTGCCTACAAGAAGTACATATTAAAAAACAATATGAACAATTGGTATAGCCAAAATTAGGGAAAATATTTACTTCCTTGACACAATGTAAGGAAAGAGGAGTGGTTTTATATATTAAAGAGACCATCCCAGCAAAATTGATTTATACTGATGATGACGGAAGAATATTAATGGTGGAAATAATGGACAATAATATGAAAACACTCCTTTATGCCCTGAATGACAATCAAGAAGAATTCTATAAAAAATTACATATGAAAATAATTGAACTGGACTATGTTAATATAGTTATGATGGGAGATTTTAATGGAATTGTAGACAATAAACTGCACTATATAGCACAGAAAACAATAAAGCAAAATAGAAAGACTATCCATAAATCTTTTTTTAAAATAGTAGATGAAATAAATTTAAAAGATACATGGAGAGAAAGAAATGCTAAAACTAACAATACACTTTCTACTCAAATAGACACTTATCATGGTCCAGAATAGATATGATATGGATGTCAATGTATTTGCTCTTGATACATTTTTTTAACATGCCATTTGTCATGCCCCTGATGGAGACTGACTCTGAGGGAGAGGAGAAACAGCTGACAGGGAGTGGAAGTGTGGCTCTGGAGGTTTTGGAGGAGGCTGGGGAAGGCAGAGGCCAGCTGAGCAGTCAGAGGAGGACCCAGGCCCATCCCCTCTCCATTCTAGGGCACACAGGGAGGAGAGGATAAGGGAGAGATGTGGTCTACTTGGGAGGTACTTTGATCCTCTTCATGGGCTGCAGCTGTGACAACTGAATAAGAGAACGGACCTGCGTAAGGGCAAACACTGAAAACAAAGCATGGAAATATCTCTGGTTTACAGTTCCTCTCTGATTTGGCGTCATTCCCAGTGTGTGTTTTGTTATCTATGGACGTCCTCCAGCCCTTATCTTGCCTGGTTTGAGTTGCTTGTTTCCTTTTTCTGGTAACTGTTTGTGTGGGAGTTTTTTGTCTTCTGTCAAGGATATTCAGAGTTTGGAAGCAAAATGAAGGAATAAAAGGGGCTTCACCTATTTTCTATGACTGTGTTTGTTTTGTATCCCACCCTGGGTCACACCATTCAGAGGCATTTTATATCAAAGTTTAGGATTTCACTTTGATTTTAGTCACACTAAAATACACTTAGGTTCTTCCCATTTCTGTTCTTTATGCTTCTTGGAAATAAATTAAGTCTAGGGCTTAAAGTATTGCTCAAGGTCACTTAAAGCAAATGGCTTTAGTATACCAGTGGCTGAGTCTAAAGTTTTCATAGCCAGATATGATAAACTCCAAAACAAAGAATGGCAAAAGTTGTCCTGTTTTATTTCCTATCGATTTCCTATTGTTTAAGATGAGATATAAAATGTACATCGTGACCTTGGCTGTCATGCTTATTATTCTTTGCTCTCAATTGTAGTAGATTGCACATGCACACCTATAACTTCAGGTTGAAGGAAAACCAAGGGAAAGAATAGCTAGATTAGCTTCATCAATTGCACATCTCTCAGCCTACATGGATATAATCATTTCATATAAAATCAATATTTTACATTATACTATATATACAATAGAGCAAAACAAAACAAAAGCAAAAACCTCTCCCTTGGATGGCTAAAGTTATGAATATTATGTGCAATTGTCTCTAATTCTGAGAAAATGGCATTTATTTCTTAAAAAATAATTTACATTCAACATTTTTAGCACAGCATATCACAAAGTCAATTATGTAACATCCTTTTGCATGGAGTAAGAATGTGGGAATGTATTCATTTTCCTGTGATGGATTATACAGTAGCTATTATTTGTTTCTCAGCAAAAAATGGTTTTTGTTCAGATGGGTGGCTTTGTTTGGGAATTCTGTTTAAGGAAACATAGCTTTATGTTTTAAATTAAAAGGACAGAATTCAATCCAATACAGTCATCTACATCCCCAAGAATTCAACAGATCTTGATGCCAGCTGCATAAATTTATGCAGCATATCAGCTTAATTCTCCTGGTTCCATTTTGTTTTGCTTTTGTTCTATTTGAAAGACTAAGCCCTTTTCATATATTGTAGCTCCCAGGGAATTAATTTGCACATTTGAAATTTCAGTGCTTGAAATCAATCCAAGGCATTATCCAAATGAGTCATGTTGCTTTCCTTACACTCTCACTTGATTAGCCATTTTGTCTATTATGATGGGATTTTTATTTATGATTTGTTTATTTATTCATTCATTAAATTTATATGCTGCCCATCTCACTGTTGAAGCAAGTATGTCCTCTGATAGCATGGGAAGATTCTCCTCTCTTCTGCAATGTTCTATAGTAGCATGGGGAACAAGATGAAGAAAAGAAAATGGTAGAGCTGCCTAAACCTGGTGATAGCAATACCAAGCAGAAGGAACTTGCTCTCATAAACCTGACAGAGATTTTCATTGTATCTCTCTAACATTAAGTAAGGTAAGTAAAGGTAAAGGTTCCCCTCACACATATATGCTGGTCGTTTCCAGCTCTAGGGGGAGGTGCTCATCTCTGTTACAAAGCTGAACAGCCAGCACTGTCTGAAGACTTCTCCGTGGTCATGTGGCTGGCATAACACTATTATCTTCCCACCAATGTGGTCCCTATTTTTCTACTTGCACTTTTAACATGCTTTCGGACTGCTAGGTTGGCAGAAGCTGAGACAAGTAACGGGAGCTCACTCTGTTACACGTTACTAGGGATTTGAACCACTGAACTGCTGACCTTTCTGATCAACAAGCTCAGTGTCTAAGCCATTGAGCCACTGCATCCCTATTACATTAAATAAAGTACGTTAAATAAAGACCATTCAAATGTCTCACCAATAAATGGCATTATATTGAAATATGCTGAATATATTGAAAATAGCTTTTTGTTTGTTTATTTATTTAAATGTATTGTCCACCTAATTCCTGTATGACAACTTTGGGTGATGTACAAAAGTAGGGAAAAAAACCTCCCATAAGTAGATGGATAGACTAAAATGATTTAATAATTTGATAAATAAATAATTACAGTGAAGTATTAACTCCAGATTGGGGACGCAGTGGCTCAGTGTCTAAGATTCTGAGCCTGTCAATCAGAAAAGACAGCAGTTTGGTGGTTCAAATCCCTAGCACCCCATAATGGAATGAACTCCTGTTACTTGTCCCAGCTTTTGCCAACCTAGCAGTTCGAAAGCATGTAAAAAATGCAAGTAGAAAAATAGGGTCCACTTTGGTGGGAAAGTAACAGTGTTCTATGTGCTTTTGGCAATTAGTCATACTGGCCACATGACCACAGAGAAGTCTTCAGACAGTGCTGGCTCTTCAGCTTTGTAATGGAGATGAGCACCGCCCCATAGAGTCAGAAACAACTAGTATGTATGTGTGAGGGGAACCTTTACTTTATTAACTCCAGGCTTGGCACAAAACATCAACTCCAGGTCTGGGACCAAAGCCAGGTTTCAAAACTTTCTGGAATCTTAGGAGAGAAGATGCCATCTTTATATCTGGGGAAATGCTGTTATTGAATAAGAGTCCCAACACACACACCATCTGGGAATCACAGACAGCCTTTTGCCCAGATCCATAATCTGTCTCTCTGTCTCTCTGTCTCTCTCCCTCTCTCTCCCTCCCTTCCTCCCCATGTGTCAAACCAAGAAAAATGGTTGTTGTGATATCATACAGAAGTACAAAGATGAAAGCCATTCTTTGTGCTGCTGTGACTGCCATCTTATCTGTTTTGATCCCCTGCGGATGTTGCTTTCTCTCTAAGCTATTTTTTTTTCTTGGCTGAAATTAAGTATAGCTCAAAGTTTTAATAGAAAACCACCACAGAAGACCCAGGTAGGGGAGGAAAAGAAACTCAACTTGGCAAATGCTTTTTTAAAAGGACTGTAACAGTTCTGAATTGGTGTGACAATTTAGGATTGGTTTCCCATCTTAAATTCATTTTCACTTGACTCCATCCTTGTTCCTTTAAGATTTATCAGAGATCCACTATTAGCACTGAGGTCTAATACTGTTAAATCTACCAAGACATCTGAGAGACATTTTTAGAATTTTCAAGATTACTTCAGTTTTAGAATTTTTATTCAATATTATTTCCAAAATCACTTTTAGTTGAAAAACGAAAGTGAAAGATAGTTTATGGTCATGCCAAATATTAATCAGGAAATCTCCATTCAGTCTTCTCTTTTTCTCTGGAGTCAATCCAAAGAAAAGAAAAAATTTGGAGTTCAGAAACCTTATCCTTCATATTAATCAATATATACTCCTTTTAATGTATGTACTTGAAGACTTCTTTTTCTGACCCTGGCTTCAGAAGATATTTAGAAAGCTTACAAGATCTTAACTTTGGTTTTTGTGGAAAGGCTAGATATCTTTCTTTAAATATCCAAGACTAATCAGCATACAGGGAAGGAGAATGCTTTTAGCATTGTGCAATAATTTTAAAATCTAGCATTAAAAAATCTTAAGCCACTAAGTGCTTCATTTCATACAATCTTTGAAAATTGCAGTAAATGGTTTATAAAATTATACAGATACTTAGGCTGAAGGATCACTTATAAACATGAGAAATATCTTTTTATATAGCCAATTCTTTATTTGCAACTGAAAATATGTTTATTCAAAGTGAATCTTTTTTAATTTGAATCCTCAGAAAAATTGGATTGATTGATAACAGCAGGGCAACTCTCTTGTAAAGATTTTCCATGTTTGAAAAAGCATATGTTGGAGAAAATAATAACTTTTGATAAATTCTGGAATAATGGTGCTTGCTTATTAAAACAATAAAATTTACTTACAATATATGCTTCACATGCTATCACATTTTTTATACTGACTCCATTTATATTCCATGTAAATCCTTCCATACCCATTCCATTCTTTCAGAGCTGAAGAAGCTTCTTGGATGAGAAATGAAATGTCTTCAAAGAAAAAAACAAGAAAGTCCAGTGGCCTCCAGAAAAAACACCTTTGGAACAACCATGACCTAGATGACTGAGAATCTATACAGACAGAAACTTTGTATGATATATCTGAAGTAGGTTAATTTGATCTTGGTCATTTGTCTCTTGAGTGAGAACTCTTGGTTGATTTATTTGATAGTTCCTCTGGATTAGTTCTGTTATTTCAGCAGGAAAGACAACTCCACGTAAATGAGCTTAGATCAAATTAGGATCTCTCTCGTAGGTTAAAAAAACCCACTACTTTTGAGATTTGCAAAATATAGACAATGCCTTATCACCAAAACAAGCCAGAAATCATTTTTTATAGAGAAGAATGGAAGAAGTTACTCTGATTTACCCAATGTAAATGCAGTTCTGGATGCATTTTCCTGCTGAACTTTTAAAGTATTCTCCTTCTTATGTCATGTCATCTTATCTTATCAGTTTTGAGTGGTGGGTTTTACTTCTTTTAGAGCAGGGATGTCAAACTCAATTTCACTGGGGGCCATTTCAGGGTTGTTTTTGACCTCGGGAGACTGGGGTGGGTGTGGCCAGGGTGGATGTGGCCAGCTCAACATCAATCATGTCGAGGGTGCCTGTGCTGGCTTGAGTGCTCTGCCAGAGAAAATGGCTCCTGAGCTCCCTTTACAGCTGTGATGGCCTCTGCAATCCTCTACCAGCAAAAACGGAGCTTGGGAGGGCTGGCCCTCCTGAGCTCTGTTTTTGCTGGTAGAGGCACTATGGGCTGGTCCCTCACTGTTTCCAGGGAGGCCCTGTGGGCCAGATCTAAGCACCTCATAGACTGGATCCAGCCCGCGGGCCTTGAGTCTCACACCTCTGCTTTAGAGACTTGCTGTTCATTGGCTACTTTAGTCCCCTCAATTACCATGGGCTTTATGATTTTATTGAACTCCATTTACCAGTAATAGGGCATTGGTTATGACATATGACTAATTCTGTCCAAATTCAAGTTACAACTTTAGAGTTTTTCTCAGGTTGATTCCAACATTTATGTACTTGCCACAATTATGCAACTTTTGTCAGTTTACAAATTAAATCATCAGAATGATAAAAATCATATATAACTTTTTAAAAATGCCAACAGTGACTAAAATGAAAGCTAGACAGAAATTGGGTGATGGAGCTTGTTCCAGAAAACAAGGCAGACATATAAGAGGCAATAGTCCTGGGTTCTGGATATTTCTAGAACATAAGGGAGAGAGTTACTAGAAGAGATGTTCTCAGATGTACGCTAAAACCTCTCAAACAATTGTTTCACAAGTTAAACCAGATAAATTGTATTCAGAACCAACTGAAAGTCACTCATCAGCATAGAGGATGCACTTCAGGGTGCTATAATTTCTTTGGTGGTAAAGAGAAATAATCATATTTACATATATCCTATAAAGCTTTTCTTTCTTTCTTTCTTTCTTTCTTTCTTTCTTTCTTTCTTTCTTTCTTTCTTTCTTTCTTTCTTTCTTTCTTTCTTTCTTTCTTGAACCTTGACTGATAAATTATTGTTGTTTCTTCTTCTTCTTCTTCTTCTTCTTCTTCTTCTTCTTCTTCTTCTTCTTCTTCTTCTTCTTCTTCTTCTTCTTCTTCTCCTCCTCCTCCTCCTCCTCCCTCTCCCTCTCCTTCTCCTTTCTCTTTCTCTTTCTCTTTCTCTTTCTCTTTCTCTTCCTCCCCTTCTCCCCCCCTCCTCCTCCTCAAAATAGAACATAACAACCACAGGGTGAGTTGTCTTCAATCTCTTTAAAGAAATACAGTTTGCTCAAGAGGCTAAAGTTTTATGTTTTTTGGGAATATACAGCAAAAAGATGATTGTTTGACTGAGAAAGTTTTGAATGGATTAAGAGCTCAGATGGACTTGATTTAAGGCTTTGAAGCTGATTGAAAGGATCCTCTCTCATGAGAAAATATTCTGTTTACATTCTGAATCTGATAACAAGACTTTGAAGATCAGACACCAGAGGGCATCAGATGGACAGTTTAAAAGGAAGTTTTGATTTATGGTGACAGGAGGTTCCCCCCCCCCCACATATTTATACTTTCATAGTATCTGTCAGTGTTATTGTAGAAGAATGAACTCCATTAAACAAAACTGAAAGAGACTAACAGATGGAATTAAAAATTTTAATTTACAAGAAATAAAATAAAATAATGGACTTACAAATGAAAGATGATGACTTAAAATTTTAAAAAGAAACACAACAAATTAGATGATTGATTTGGATTATTTATTTATACGGGATTTACAAGAGGGATTTGGTGGATTTGCTGCATTGGGAATACAAAGTGGCTTGATAAAGATGAAAACAAGAACTTGAAAAGAAGATGAGAGCATAAGAAGACATTAGAGTTTTTTGAGGATTTTAAAAGCTGTTTACAGGAAAAAGGAAAAGTACAAAATTGTTTATTTAGTCAAGATTAAAATAACAGGTTGTTATTTTGGAGAATGTTTAACATTTTTTTCTTAACCAGAAGTGGATAATAATAGTTATTTCCGATAATGTTTTTTTTTTTTTAAGTGGGGTTGAACTTTGATTATTAGAAATGAAGGAATTTGTTTAAGGGGGAAGGATAGATTCAGATTCAGCTATACAATACTTGTAATACTTGTGTTGTTATTTCTGATAACTCGTATTGGAATTTGCTGTTTAATAGGGATAAATGAGGATTCAGAAATGGGTTTACAGAAACTGGGGTGAGATATGGAATGAAAAGATGTTTACTTATATTTAAGAGATAGTGGTATATATATATATATATATATATATATATATATATATATATATATATATATATATATATATATATTTGTTTTCTGAGGTTCTCATGGTATTTGTATGTGGATCTTTGGTTGTTCGGGTTTTCTCCCGCGTAAGATTCGAAGTATCTAGGCAACGTTTCGATGAAGTCTCATTCATCATCTTCAGGCTTCTGTCTCCGGCTCTGTGCTTCTCAAAGTAATGGAGATTGCAGCTGCTTCCTCCTTTTAACTGCCAGTGGGGTGGGACTTGATTGGGTGGGGGCTTGGCTGTGTTCTGATTGGGTGGGGGTGTGTTCTCATTGGTAGGGGTTTGGCTGTGTTCTGATTGGTTGGGGGTTAGCCGTGTTCTGATTGGTTGGAGCGTGTTCTGTTCAGGTGGGGGCTTGGTTGTGCTCAGGTTAGTCTTAGTTGCTGGGGATTTGAGCTGGAGAATTGTGATCTTGCTGTTTGGCTTCTAGTTCATGGTCCTGCTGCATCTTCATAGTGGGTGTCGGTTTGCTTCATGTATGGCTCAGAGGGGTTTGAAGTGGGTGAGTGATGCAGCTGCAGTGCAGCTTCTGGTCCATAATCGTTTCTCATTTTCTGAATGGGTGGGGAGTCTGTTTTCTACATGGAAGTGTGGTGGTGGCATCTTGTGTGGCTCTCATGGGTGTGGGTCCGGTGTCCTTCTTCATGTTAGGTACTCGTCTGTTCATGAGGCGGGTTTCCAAATGGCTGGAAGGCGGAGGCGTCATCTCGTTTGTTCATGCTGTGTGGGCGTTTTTCTATCTCTATGGCTTCTCTGATTATTCTGCTGTTGAAGTGTTCGGTTTGCTGGCAATAGTTCTGGTATTTTTAAAATCAATTTCATGTCCTGTGGCTTTGGTGTTGGACCAGGGAAAGTCGTTTCTTCTTTTTGATTGAGTTCTTATGTTCTTCAATCGTGCACTTATTCTTCTGTTAGTTTGTCCAATGTATGTGGTAGGGCAGGCAGTGCAGGGGATTTCGTATACTCCTTGGTTTTCTAATTGATTTTGTCTTTGGGGTTTCTTAGGATGGTGGATATTTTTCTGTTTGTGCAGAATGCTGTTTTGATGTTGTGTTTTTGGAGGATCTTGCTAATTTTGTCTGTAGTGCCTTTTATATATGGGAGGAGGGCTTTGCCGTTTTCTTGTTCTCTGTCTTGGATTTTGGTTGGGGTTTCTTTTTGGATTAGGTGGGTAATCTTCTTTCTTTGGAATCCATTGGCTGTAAGTACGTTGGTGAGAGTGTGTAGTTCGGTTTTTTGGTGTTGTTCATCGGCTAAGCATTTTGTTCTGGAGATGAGTGTCTTGGCTCTGGAATTGATCTGTGCTGGGTGGTGGTGTGAGTGCATGTAGATAAGCGGTTAGTATGTGTTTTCTTCTGGTAGATGGTGTGTCACTAGGGAGCCATTGGATCTTTTGTATACCAAGACATCTAGGAAGGGAAGTTGATTGTTGGCTTCTGTTTCCACCCCAAAATACAATTCACCATGGAAACAGAAGCCAACAATCAACTTCCTTCCTAGATGTCTTGGTATACAAAAGATCCAATGGCTCCTAGGACACACCATCTACCAGAAGAAAACACATACTAACCGCTATCTACATGCACTCTCACACCACCACCCAGCACAGATCAATTCCGTAGCCAAGACACTCATCTCCAGAACAAAATGCTTAGCCGATGAACAACACCAAAAAACCGAACTACACACTCTCACCAACGTACTTACAGCCAATGGATTCCAAAGAAAGAAGATTACCCACCTAATCCAAAAAGAAACCCCAACCAAAATCCAAGACAGAGAACAAGAAAACGGCAAAGCCCTCCTCCCATATATAAAAAGGCACTACAGACAAAATTAGCAAGATCCTCCAAAACACAACATCAAAACAGCATTCTGCACAAACAGAAAAATATCCACCATCCTAAGAAACCCCAAAGACAAAATCGAATTAGAAAACCAAGGAGTATACGAAATCCCCTGCACTGCCTGCCCTACCACATACATTGGACAAACTAACAGAAGAATAAGTGCACGCATTGAAGAACATAAGAACTCAATCAAAAAGAAGAAACGACCTCTTCCCTGGTCCAACACCTCAAAGCCACAGGACATGAAATTGATTTTAAAAATACCAGAACTATTGCCAAAACCGAACACTTCAACAGCAGAATAATCAGAGAAGCCATAGAGATAGAAAAACGCCCACACAGCATGAACAAACGAGATGACGCCTCCCGCCTTCCAGCCATTTGGAAACCCGCCCTCATGAACAGACGAGTACCTAACATGAAGAAGGACACCGGACCCACACCCATGAGAGCCACACAAGATGCCACCACCACACTTCCATGTAGAAAACAGACTCCCACCCATTCAGAAAATGAGAAACAACCATGGACCAGAAGCTGCACTGCAGCTGCATCACTACCCACTTCAAACCCTCTGAGCCATACATGAAGCAAACCGACACCCACTATGAAGATGCAGCAGGACCACGAACTAGAAGCCAAACAGCAAGATCACAACTCTCCAGCTCAAATCCCCCAGCAACTAAGACTAACCTGAGCACAACCAAGCCCCACCTGAACAGAACACGCCTCCAACCAATCAGAACACGGCTAACCCCCAACCAATCAGAACACAGCCAAACCCCCTACCAATGAGAACACACCCCCACCCAATCAGAACACAGCCAAGCCCCCACCCAATCAAGTCCCACCCCACTGGCAGTTAAAAGGAGGAAGCAGCTGCAATCTCCATTACTTTGAGAAGCACAGAGCCGAGACAGAAGCCTGAAGATGATGAATGAGACTTCATCGAAACGTTGCCTAGATACTTCGAATCTTACGCGAGAAAACCCGAACAACCAAAGATCCATATATATATATATATATATATATATATATATATATATATATATATATATATATATATATATATAGTATTCAGCTTTGTTTGGATATTTTCCCACGTCATTGTAGTTGTGCTTTTAAAAGTTGTAGCGTTTTGGCAGAATCTCAACTGCCATCATCAGGCTTCTGTATTGTGTTCGTCAGACAAACACAATACAGAAGCCTGATGATGGCAGATGAGATTCTGCCAAAAGCATGCTAACTTTAAAAGCACAACTACAATGACGTGAAAAAATACCGAACAAAGCTGAATACCATACATGTAATACCCACGAAAACTTAAGAAAACAAATATATATGTATGTATGTGTGTGTAATATATATATGGATCTTTGGTTGTTCGGGTTTTCCAGTTCATATCTAGGCAACGTTTCATGAAGTCTCATTCATCATCTTCAGGCTTCTGTCTCCGGCTCTGTGCTTCTCAGAGTAATGTGAGATTGCAGCTGCTTCCTCCTTTTAACTGCCAGTGACTTGATTGGGTGGGGGCTCAACTCACAAGAAACTCATTCCAATTCATCGAGATCATAAAGAAACAAAACTTACAACCTAGCCCTACTAGTAAGCTTCGATGTCATATCCCTTCACCCAAGTGCCAATAAAAGAAGCCTTGACAGCCATCCAAAACAAATACAACCCCCCAAGCACATCCTAGATCTAACCAACCACTGCCTATCCAATACATACTTCACCTACAATGGACAAAAATACAAACAAATAGAAGGAGCACCCATGGGATCACCCTCTCACCTGTCATCGCAAACCTCTACATGGAACACTTTGAAACACAAGCTCTAGAAAAATATGACCACAAACCCAAACTCTGGCTCAGATACGTAGATGACACCTTCATAATCTGGCCACACGGGAAAGAAAAACTGAACAACTTCCTCACACACCTCAACAGCCTACACCCCAAAATACAATTCACCATGGAAACAGAAGCCAACAATCAACTTCCTTCCTAGATGTCTTGGTATACAAAAGATCCAATGGCTCCCTAGGACACACCATCTACCAGAAGAAAACACATACTAACCGCTATCTACATGCACTCTCACACCACCACCCAGCACAGATCAATTCCGTAGCCAAGACACTCATCTCCAGAACAAAATGCTTAGCCGATGAACAACACCAAAAACCGAACTACACACTCTCACCAACGTACTTGCAGCCAATGGATTCCAAAGAAAGAAGATTACCCACCTAATCCAAAAAGAAGCCCCAACCAAAATCCAAGACAGAGAACAAGAAAACGGAAAAGCCCTCCTCCCATATATAAAAGGCACTACAGACAAAATTAGCAAGATCCTCCAAAAACACAACATCAAAACAGCATTCTGCACAAACAGAAAAATATCCACCATCCTAAGAAACCCCAAAGACAAAATCGAATTAGAAAACCAAGGAGTATGTGAAATCCCCTGCACTGCCTGCCCTACCACATACATTGGACAAACAAAGAGAAGAATAAGTGCACGCATTGAAGAACATAAGAACTCAATCAAAAAGAAGAAACGACCTCTTCCCTGGTCCAACACCTCAAAGCCACAGGACATGAAATTGATTTTAAAAATACCAGAACTATCGCCAAAACCGAACACTTCAACAGCAGAATAATCAGAGAAGCCATAGAGATAGAAAAACACCCACACAGCATGAACAAACGAGATGACACCTCCCCGCCTTCCAGCCATTTGGAAACCCGCCCTCATGAACAGACGAGTACCTAACATGAAGAAGGACACCAGACCCACACCCATGAGAGCCACACAAGATGCCACCACCACACTTCCATGTAGAAAACAGACTCCCACCCACTCAGAAGATGAGACACGACCATGGACCAGAAGCTGCACGGCAGCTGCATCACTACCCACTTCAAACCCCTCCGAGCCATACATGAAGCAAACCGACACCCACTATGAAGATGCAGAAGGACCACGAACTCGAAGCCAAACAGCAAGATCACAACTCACCAGCTCAAATCCCCCAGCAACTAAGACTAACCTGAGCACAACCAAGCCCCACCTGAACAGAACACGCCTCCAACCAATCAGAACACGGCTAACCCCCAACCAATCAGAACACAGCCAAACCCCTACCAATGAGAACACACCCCCACCCAATCAGAACACAGCCAAGCCCCCACCCAATCAAGTCCCACCCCCACTGGCAGTTAAAAGGAGGAAGCAGCTGCAATCTCCATTACTCTGAGAAGCACAGAGCCGGAGACAGAAGCCTGAAGATGATGAATGAGACTTCATCGAAACGTTGCCTAGATACTTCAAATCTTACGTGGGAGAAAACCCGAACAACCAAAGATCTACATACAAATACCCGAGAACCTCAGAAAACAATATATATATATATATATATATATATATATATATATATATATATATATATATATATATATATATATATATTCTTCTTCTTTTTCTTCAGCGTTTGTCTCGCGCTCGGGCGAGGTCCGCTAATGTCCTTGAGTACTGCTTCCACACCTCTCTGTCTGCCACATGTGTCGGGTCTGCCTTCGCGATCTCTAGATCGGCCTTGATTGTGTCCATCCAGCGTTGTTTAGGTCTACCACGCGGTCTCGCTCCTCCGACAGTCACCTTCATTACAGATTTGATGATGGATTCTTCCTTGGCGCGGCTCACGTGGCCGAACCATCGTAGCCGGGACTGCCTCATGACCGTGGGGATGGGCACGACGTTGAACCGCTCTCGCACTTCTTCGTTCCTGACGTGATCGAGTAGGGTGAGGCCTACCGACCATCGGAGCATTCGCATCTCCATTATCTGGAGTCTGCTTTCGACTTCTTTGGTCGTCGGCCAGCACTCTGCGCCGTATATGGCCACGGGCGCACCACAGAGTTATAGATTTTCGCCTTCAGGCGCATCGGCATCTTCTTGTCACAGAGGACGCCCGTGACGGACTTCCATTTGCCCCACGCTGCATTGATCCTGGCTGCCACCTCAGTTTGTAGTAGGCCTTCTTCCCCAAGAGTAGTTCCCAGGTACTTGAAGGTGGAGGCGCGCGGTAGCTCCTGCCCGTTCACGTGGATGGAGCCTGTCATTTCATTGTCAGTGGTCAGGTATTCGGACTTCTTTAGGTTCAGCCGGAGCCTGAACTGCTCGAGGTGGTCGTGCCACTGTTGGACTCGGTGCTCTAGTTCAGCCTTGCACAGGTTGGCCAGGAACACATCATCGGCGTAGAGCAGCGTCCATGGGGCGGGCATGTACAGGTCATGTGTAATTGTGTCCATCACCAGAATGAATAGCAGTGGTGAGAGAGCAGAGCCCTGGTGTACGCCGGCGGTAATATTAAACTCCTCTGATATCCCAGCTGCCGCTTTTACACGGCTTTTGTGACATCTGTATAGGAGTTGGACCCATTGTACGAGCAGCTCAGGCACGCCGTGGTCTCGCAGTGCGTACCAGATGAGATCGTGCGGGACTCGGTCGAAGGCCTTTTCCAAGTCTAGGAAGGCGGTGTGGAGCGGGATTTTCTTCTCTCTGTGAGCCTCCATCAGCATCCGCACACCGAAGATGGCGTCGGTGGTGCCGCAGTTCTTGATGAATGCAGCCTGGTTGACGCTGATGTCGACGATGTCCCGAATGCGCTTATCAAGGACGCGTTCAAAGATCTTCATAGTGTGTGACTGTAACCTGACCGGTCTGTAGTTGGAGCAGTCCGCTGGGCTGCCCTTTCCCTTCCAGATCGGAACAGTGGTGCTGCGGTACCAGTCGTGTGGCACTTTTCCCGTGGAGACGATGTTGTTGAACAGCTCGCACAGCCACAATGCCGAGCCCGGTAGTGCCTTTTCCAGAAGTCGGCAGGGATGTCGTCTGGTCCTGTTGCCTTACCGTTTTCATGGCCTTGATGGCGTCGGCGACCTCGCTGGCATAAATGCCTGAGACTGGGCCTTCAACTGGGTCACCTCGCGGGGTTCGTGGGTGTGGGAACTCCTCGGTGGAGATCTTCTCGAAGTATCTTCTCGAATCTTACGTGGGAGAAAACCCGAACAACCAAAGATCCACATATAAATACCCGCGAGAACCTCAGAAAACATATATATATATATATATATATGTGTGTATGTGTATGTGTATGTATATATGTATATGTATATGTATATATGTATGTATGTATATATATATATATATATATATATATATATATATATATATATATATATTATTGATACATTTTTAATACAAATAAAAAATTCCATATCTATCTGAACAGTGTCTGGGCATAGTAATCATAATAGACATATCAATATTAATCACAAAATAGTAATATAATTGGTTTGTCCATCTTATAAGATTTTCAATACAACATTTTTTCTTATCTTTTTGGATTTTTTAGGTTCTAACCTCTGTTCTGTTGTTTAACATCATGTTTACTTATATTTCAGAGAGTGATAAGTTGTTAATGTTGATATATTTGCTTGAAAATGAAAGGAAGTTTTCTGCTTTTTCCTTTTCTTCCTTTTTCCTTTTTTCCTTCTTTTATTTTTCTCACCCTCTTTTTAAGTGTGTGTGTGTTTGTGTGTACTTATTTTTTAAATGTATTTGTATACATTTTTAAAAGAATACATTTGCTTTGTATAAGTTTCATTTGTATATCTTTAATAAAATTATTGGGGGAAATAATGTAAGGTTGAAGAAATTGCAGTTCCTAGGTAGTCTTCAAGGGTAGCCCAGCAGTGCATTGTGGTCATTGAGTTTGAAGACAATAAAGGTGTCAGCTGCTGAAATGAAAGCACTTCTTTTCCTTGTAAAATGCTTTTGGAATTCTCTCTGGAAAGATGCACTGTGATGAAAAGCAGAGGAGTACAAAAATCAGCAAGTAAACTTTCCATTTGGCACCAATATTCCTATCAATCTTATGATATAATCTAGAAAGAAGCCATTTGGAAAACCAGATCTATATTGTAAGATAACAGAATCTTGCAAGAGTAAAAGTACATTTCTCCCCCCACCTCACTTTTAACTTTAAAAAGCTAGGGAGGGTTTCTCCAGAGACATTTGTCACACACTCCATTCCTTCTTTAGACACAGCTGTCTCTTATCTGATTGTTACCTATCTTGCATCTCTTCCTCTTGTCATCCATGATCTTTCATGTATACCAGGGGTGTCAAACTCATGTCATCACAGCAGCATCATGTGACTTATTATGACTTTTCCCCTTTCACTATACTGGTTGTGCGTGTGGCCAGCACATGATGCATCCGGCCCACAGCTCATGAGTTTGACAGCTCTGATATATACAAATACAATAGCTTTGAGTACATTGTACTATGGGAACTTCCAGTTTCTCTTTTGATCATATGGTGCCTCAGAGAAGAAATTTCTCTCTTTGTTGAGGGAAAGGAAGTTTACGCCTACTAGTAACTAGAATCTTATGAAATTTGTAGCCAATTCTTGCATCCATCTCTTTCCTCTAGAATTTGTCCTCCATTTTCCTCTGCTTCAGAGACTAGCTATTTTCTTCCTCCTTTCTCCCTCCCAACAAAAACTTCTGAAAAATCTAAAACAAAGAAAAAAATAGAAAAGAACCTGGAGATTCAGGTTCTGCAGTCTGGTAAGGGATGAGTGGGGGAAATATCCCCCCACAAATGTAGAATTGAGGGAAACAAATTCTAGTCAGAAGTCACTCCCTTGCTTTTACAACCAGTATTTTAGAAGATTGATAAAGTTTTCACTTTGCTTTTCCAAATCTGATGAATATTTCAGTTTGTGTGTGGGGAGAAAGGAAACACTATGATTTGTATGGATGTTTTCATCAAACTTTTAACTGTATTAATGCTTTTCTTTTTAAATAGTATAAGAAGCCATCTTGATTGTGGATGACTATAAAGGCATCAGTTAGTCTCTGTCAGTCAGTCAGCCAGCCCGTAAACCAACAATCAATCAATCACTCCAATAACTTTTTATCATTTGGCCAATTCAAGTGACACCAGAAAATATATCTATACCTTGCAGTTGATTATTATATTGGGCATTTTGGAAATAACTGTAACCAGCAGTGATTAAATTATTTAAAATTAAAATTAGATTGTAATGCTACATGGTACTCAGTTGTATATCTATAAGAAACTGGAGCTTAGAAATCATCTAATCAAAATTCTTTAAAAATATATGCCTATTACTTGACTTCTAATGGCTGTAATTAGGCTATATCTCATTTGGGTCTTTATTACGATTCTGCTGCTGATTCTGACTGAAGCAAATCTTTTCTGGAACTTCCATGTCACCTTGCTAATAGGTTTCACTTTATTTCAAGGATACAAATTACCAGTTACTTAGCATAGGGGTGGGCAGCTATGATTTGTTGCTGGTTCAGGTATTCTGGCAGTTGAAGTCCACAGGTCCTGGCATATTCTGGCCTTTCCTTGTCAGCACTTTCTATCCTTAGCTTGGATAAAACCACTCTTGGTCAATATGTAAATTAATTAATTAATTAATAACCCGGGTATGTGTGCGTGTGTTCTTTTAAAAAGTTCTCTTAAATAGGTGGCAAAATAATATATTTATTTTCAGTCAAATCAATTTTGATTAGGTGATGAATTCCAATCCCTATTTCTCTGGTAATATTTTCAATTAGGTTTGTTATAGCATATTTTATTGAGAGTTGTTTTGTACATATTCAGCAATATATCCTACTGATTCATAGTTCAACACAACAGCAAGTAATTTGATATTTATGATCAAACATAAGTGCCTATTTACTAAGGTGTGTTATGTATCTGAAACTCCAAGACCCATTCTAAAATGATTATAATTACTGTCTTAACTTGGATGAAATTATTCTATTCTGTCCTGAAGCATGTACAAATTAGTTCCTGCTGCTGTCATTTATGCCTTACTCTTGGGAAAAATATCCTCTTGAAAAACTCTCTTAATGAGATTTTTGACATTATAAGCTCTTCTTTTAAACATTATATTATAAATATGTAGGCCCATATTGAAACTTTTCAACAGTAATAACTGTGTTGTGACCTACCCTGTAATCCTTAACAATCCATCTGTGAAAGGTATTTCTTCAGTTAAAATTTGTCTGAGAAAACTTGGTTGTTTTTATACAAAAGAAAATATTGCTTTCATATAGGTCCATTATATGTATCAATAGGCAGTTAACACCTTACCTTTAAGTTTTTAAAAACCCAGAGCCCTGTAAATGTCAGTCAATGGGGGATTCTTTAGAATTATGTCAAACAGAAATGCCAGAAAAGTAACTAACAAAATAAAAGTTTAATTTTAAATAGTCCTTTTTGAGTACACTTGAACTTAGCCAAAAGACTGAGAACCTATTATAGGACTATGATAAACATTTTTCTGTTTATTCAGTATTTGGCTCCCTAAAGTCTTTGTTGCTAGAACCCATTTTGGTAGGCGATAATGAGTTCCAATCCTGCCTAGGACTAGTCATTCCCACTCAGTCCTTGGAAGCAGACAATGGCAAACTCACTTCAAAAAAACCCCAACCTTACAATAGTGGTGGGATTCAAAAATTTTTTTTACTACTGGTTCTATGGACATGGCTTGGTGGGCATGGAAGAGGAAGCATACTGTAAAATCTGAATTCCCACCCTACTCCTGGGGAAGGATACTATAAAATCTCCATTCCCACCCCACTCCTGGGGGAAGATTACTGCAAAATCCCATTCCCACCCCACCCACTAACCTGCTTTGCACCTCCGTTCTCCTGTGCAGGGCAACAAAAGAAGACCCAGCTGATCAGCTGGGACTCGGGAGGCAGAGAATAGTTAGGGGTGGGGCCAGTCGGAGGTGGTATTGGCTGGTTCTCCAAACTACTCAAAATTTCCACTACCAGTTCTCCAGAACTGGTTAGAACCACCTCCATGCCTTACAAGGAGAGAACGTAGAAACAAACAACCTACTCTCTAATAAACAATTTGGTTTCAGGAAAATGTAATCTGCAACTCTTACATTGCAAAAACATATGGACTACACAACTCGATCAGGGCAAAGCAATAGACACAATCTACATAGACTTCTGTAAAGCCTTTGATTCAGTGGTACATGACAAACTACTCCTAAAACTAAAATCTTATGGTATCTCGGCACACCTGCATAACTGGATAGAAGCATTCCTGTCAAAGAGACAACAAATGGTCAAAATTGGGAGTATCCTATCAAATTCTGTACCTGTCAACAGTGGTGTCCCCCAAGGCAGTATTCTAGGACCAACTCTTTTCATACATAAATGACCTCTGTGATCATATCAAGAGCAACTGTCTTCTCTTCGCTGATGATGTAAAGCTATTGAACACCACAGGCAATACTGCTACCCTTCAAAAAGGCCTTGACTATGTATCAGAATGGTCAAACAAATGTCAACTTCAAATCTCAACAAATAAATGCTCTGTCCTACATATTGGCAAAAAAAAAATCAGAAAATAAAATAAAAGCTGAATAGTCAAGACCTTGTTGATGATCAAACTCTGTCAAGGATCTTGGAGTATTCATCTCTAATGATCTAAGTGCTAGAGCCCACTAGCCCTTAACTACATAGCCAAAAAGGCATTAAGAGTTGTTAACCTAATCCTATGTAGCTTTTCCTCTGGTAATATCACACTACTAACTAGAGCATATAAAACATTTGCTAGACCAATACTTGAATACAGTTCATCAGTCTGGAACCCACATTATGTATCTGATATTAACACAGTTGAGAAAGTCCAGAAATATTTCACAAGAAGAGTTCTCCACTCCTCTACTCATTGCAGAATACCTTATGCCATCAGACTAGAAATTCTAGACCTAGAAAACCTAGAAATACGCCACCTTCGGTCTGATCTAAGTATAGTATATAAAATTATACATTGCAATGTCCTACCTGTCAATGAATACTTCAGTTTCAACCATAACAACACAAGAGCAAACAATACAGAGGTGGTATTCAGCAGGTTCTGACCAGTTCTGGAGAACCGGTAGCAGAAATTTTGAGTAGTTTGGAGAACCCATAGTGGAAATTTTGAGTAGTTTGGAATACCACCTCTGACTGGCCTCACTCCCATCTCTTCTCTGCCTCTCGAGTCCCAGCTGATCAGCTGGGTCTTCTTTTGTTGCCCTGTACAGGAGAACGGAGCTGGAAAGCAGGTTATTGGGGTGGGGAGGGAGGATTTTGCAGTAATCTTCTCTCTGGAGTGAGGACAGAATTGGGCTTTTCAATATTCTTCCTCTGCTGTGCCCACCAAGCCACACCCACCAAACCAAGCCACACCCACCAAGCCATGCCCACAGAACTGGTAGTAAAAATATTTGAATTCCACCACTGAAACAATAGATACAAACTCAAGGTTAATCACACCAAACTTGATTGCAGAAATACGACTTCGCCAACAGAGTGGTCAATGTCTGGAATACTCTACCTGACTCTGTGGTTTCTTCCCCAAACCCCCAAAACTTTAACCTTAGACTGTCTACTATTGACCTCACCCCTTTTCTAAGAGGTCTGTAGGGGGCGTGCATAAGGGCACCAACATGCCTACCGTCCCTGTCCTATTGTTTCTTTTATTTTTTTAATTTTGTTATATATATCCATGTATTCATAACTATGTTTTTACTTATACCTATTATTTTGTAAACAATTGACAAAAATAAATAAATAATCAAACAAACAAACAAACAAGTTTGCCCACGAGTGCTCCTGACAACTGTTCTACATGAGGAATCTGCAAGACAGTAGTTTCTGGTGGGTTTAGAGCTCTTGGTGATAACTATTTGTTCAAACTGTGGCCAGCACTTTTGAAAGGACATTAAGTTTGCATATTTGCTTTTATAATCACTTTTAGAAATTGCTTGTTCATTGCTTTTTGTTTGTTAGGAACTTTTGGATTGACACTTTCACTCGTACTGAATGAGTTTCCTTCAATCCATAGGGAAGTAAGTTTTAAGTAGCAATTTAAGCACTTTTTAAAAAAGTTGGAATAAACAGCAAAAAGATGATTAAAACTTTGATTTTAGAAAGTTACAAATGGATTAAGAATCTAGATAAATTTGAAATAAGTTTTTAAAATAATAATTAATAATAAAGAATCCTTCCTGTCAAAAAATACTTTTTTATTTTTTTATTTAAAAAAAGCATAAGGTGAGGTTTTTTTAAAAAAAAATGAACATTAGAGGGAATTAAAGTTTATAATAAAAATAAAAGATGATTCAAACTCAAGTCACAGTTACAGAATGTAGTAGAATATATTAATATTGGACATATTAAAGGATATTTTTGAACAATAGATCTAGAAGTTAATTTTAATAGTGTCTGCCTCTATAGAAAGTCTATGCTAAAAGACATTATAGAAAAAGAACAAGTTTTACATTAAGGATTGAGGCTTATTTGAAACTGGATTTAAAAATAGTCTAAGGACATGGAAAAAGATGTTACACTAGACAAGCAAAAGAAACTGGCTAATGTCTGAACAATTAAAAGGGATCTACAAGTAACAAGTCAAACAAGTAACCTAGTTAATTTTTCTATATTGGATTTACAAAAGAACCTTTGAAGAACCTTTTAAACCTTTGAAGAAGTTTAGGAAAAAGTACAAAGCAAAAAGGAAAACAAAACAAGTCCTAGGACATTACTTGAACGGAATAAAGATTAAGTTTATTTGAAGTGAAAGCAAGGAATATAATGTTGATTTGTTTGATAAAAGTTAAAATATATGTCATCTCTGATAACGCTAAATGAATTTAATGGTAACCAGGACTGAAGTTATATTGTTTTATAGATTTGTTTATAAAGAGATGGGATATGGGAAGAAAAAAAAAAACCAATTGTTATATTTTAAGAGTAGGTGACAAGTTACTAAATTTTTTTATACTTTGGCAGAAGATGAAAGTCATATCGTTATATATTTCTTTTCTTTTTCTCTACTATATTCTTATTTTTTTTCTTTTGTATTTTTTATATTGTTCTCTATTTTTTCTATTTTTTCCTGAATCTTCTCTTTTTTGTATTTTTGTGTGTGTGTGTGTGTGTGTGTGTGTGTGAGTTTTTACTGTTGTAATTATAATCTTTAATAAAATTACTATAAAAAAGAGAAATCATTGGAGATATCTAGTTCAAAAATGGCCATTTTAATGTGCTGTAAAAATAAAAAAAATCACAACAATAGAGCAGTTGCAAAAGTGTTGAAACTTCCCATTTATCAGTGAATGTATATTTTCATTAAATACAAATTTGAAAATATCGAAACTGAGTCAGGTGCATTCAAATCTTAAATGACAAACTCAAGTTGAATCATATCTGTTTCAAGAAGTTTGATGGTTTGATATGAATCCAGGACAATTTGCACAGGTCTAAAGAATAGCTCATATCAACACAGTGAAAATAGCATTAATTCAATGAGTAGCAGAAAATCCATAATCCGTGCATTTTGTTTTAGAAAATCTCAGCAGCATGAAAGATTCTATTGATCAATTTCACTTTTCCCAGGTTAAAAAGGCTCCAAACACTAAGTTGACATTTCCCCTTTGTTCTTGTGAAGTCCAGTCTGCTGTTTCTCTTTCAGTACTAAAACAAAACACCCATCAGCTTTAATGACAGATAGAGAACCCAACACAGTCATCTCACTCCTAAAATGAAGTGAAGTGAAACAGTCACGTTTATGTGTTCTGAAGCCTCATCTCGAAAGTGTAATAACTAAAAGAGGTTTCTGATACCTGCTATACATGTGCATATAGTTTTCCTACTCAATTATGAAACTACAACAAAAAGGAGGTTGACCATGTGCTGCAAATGTGCAGGTGCCTTTTCCTGATGCTGCTAGATGAGTCTTTGAAGGAACACAATGCGTTTTGTTAAGGAAAATCAGCTACCCATTCACCTCAGTGAAGGAAATCACATTTTCATAATGCAAAGTGCTTCACTAAAATAAAGCACAAGCTTACCACATATCCATTTCAGCTGACTACAAAATGTTTAGTCCAACTAAGTACTATTTTTAAATTATTGAGACAAACCTATGTCTTGCAGAAAGGGTGACTTTTCAGGGCCAAATGACAAGCCTTGATATAACAGTTATCTGTGCAGGAAAATGGCCTAGAATATTTCAGTGGCAACAATTTATATGTCAATTTAGCAAGAGCACAATCTTAAAGTGACTCATTTTAAAAGGTAAGTTTTTCAAGGTGGGGGAGTGTCTTTCCATAAATCTCCTGATATGCTTTCATATAAGAAACATAAATAAATTAAAATTCATTCCTAAAACATCCTGGTATTGTCAAGAACAAGGCAAATGATACTTCTCCTCAGGAGTTGGTAAGACAGTAACCACTGCAAAAAAACATATTTTCCCCAGGAAATGATTGTTATCTCAACATCCTCAATGTTATCTCATGGCCTATTTGAAAGATGTAAGGTGCTACTCCAAAAATTGCCATGATCCTCACTTCCTATTTCAATTAGAGCTGTGAATAGAGAACAAATGCCACTTGCTTTTCTGCCCTTTCAACATAGGTTCTCTTACTCATAAACATTTAGCTGGTTGATGTAAAAACAGTCCTAGTTTTAACTGAAACAGAAATTCAGACCACAGAAAAGAAAACGTCCTGCTCAATTTAACTGAGATATAATCAAATAAAAGGTTAAACTCTAGTATAGGATCACTACATAAGGCAAATTTAATATTCATCGAGTCACAAGCATGAGGTCAAAAATAAACAGTATAACTGTTATGTGATACAGTATGTCAGACAAGTGGATTACTGGATTGCTTCATTATTAACAGTAATAAGTCCTACTAATTTATTTAGTACAGGTAAATGTTCTGTCTCCCCTTCCCTTTCCCCCAAAAGGTAAGGGATTATACACACACACACACAAACACAGACAGGCAAGCTGGCTCGAACTTTACAGAGCAAATCCTCTGTAACTGATAACATTCTTGGCATCCCACTATGTTCTGCCTGCCAAGTCTGAGCTGGCAGCAATTGTAAATCAAAGTCTTACTCACACAGAGGGAAATCAGTCTTTTACTTCACAAAGCACAAGGCAGTCCACAAAACATAGTCACGAATAAAGTCTAAAGTAAGTTAAACTTAATCCCGTACAAAGGTTAAGGAGAAAACACACCCACTTTTATCCCCTGTGGGGTGTAGCTCAGTGACTCAGCTCACTCTCTGACCCTCCCACACCTCCTACATTGCTGATCACATTTCTCCCTATGATGCTGCTTGGGGTCAAGCCAAGACTCCTCCTCTTCACTCCCTGTCAGGGGCTGCTCCGACATGCCTTCCTCCTGAATCATCACAGGCTGTTCCTCTCGGTTGTCTGATGGGACCTGAGGCATTACCAGGGAGGAAGGCATTGGCAGGGAGGAAGGTCTAGGGAGGAAGGTCTAGGGAGGAAGGCATTGCCAGGGAGGAAGGTTCTGGGGAGGAAGGCATTGCCAATTCCTCCTCCTAATCTTCCAGGTCCTCTTCCTCTGACAGCATAGGCTTAGGAGTCAGGGCCACAACAGGTAAATAATTAAAAAAATGAAATGTAAATTAATAAAGCAATGTAACCATCCATGGAAGACATATCCTAATACAATATCAAATAACCAATATAAAAAAACTTCCTAATACTAAAACAACTACATCATAGATCTATAACAAAATATAACAGAGCAGTTTCCTCTGGTTTCACAAAAATGATGTTTGACCAAATTTTCATGTACATATTTGATCATACACTACTTTTTCTCACATTCCATGTCCCAATTCTTATGATGTTTTTGGTTAAGAAGATAGTTTTTGACTTCTGTCACTAGACACTGTTGCTAGTTTGCTCCAGTATCATCATATAAGCCATATGGCTCAAAACAGAACTCTTGTCTGATTGATTAAGTTTTCTTGAGATGCTTCCTGCTGTTTCTGTAGCAGTTATAATTTTTACAGGGACAGGTTGTAAGCCCAACCTTCCTCCTTTCTCATCTGGAATTGGGACCAGCAATGGACTCCCCCAATGCCAAATGACTAAGAAGATGTCCTTGAAATAGTTGACAAAGAAAGGAAGACTTAAAGATTCTAAGCATTACATGAGAACACTCTGAAATACTGGCCCCAAACTGAAAATACTGGAGATTCCTTGCTGCCTCATATGCTACCTAGGATCTAATACTTAAAAAAAAAAAGAATGCTACCTTTTCTAGTCTGGAAGGAATTCAAGGCAAGAACAATAAAATCTGCAATTTCCCTGCAATTTCCTTTCCTTTTTTTTCTTTTTGTTCCCTAATAACACATTTATATCTGTAGATTTGGCATTTAGCTTTCTTGGGTTTGGAGGGTAATTTCTTGTTAAAAACTCCCTCTTATATTTCAAGGTGGACAAATGTCTGTCAGGTTCTGTATTTGTGGGCAGGAAGATCTGGTACCTTGCTTTTTATTTTCCTAGAACTCATCTGAAAGGAATACTAAGAAGTACTTAAGTTGACTTTCAAAAGGCAACTGGACTTCCTTGTTTTTTCCTTGAAGATGTTTTGCTTCTCATCCAAGACACTTCTTCAGAAGCAAAATGTCTTCAAGGAAAGAACAAGAAAATCCAGTCATCTTTTGAAAAAACATCTTTGAGACAACCATGACCTGGATGACTGAGAATTTCCATAGACATTTATTAATTCTTAGGTATTTGAACAGGCTTAACCTAACTACTGCAATTTTCTTTTAGGGGAAAACTCTTGGACAGTGTTAGGGAAATTCTAAATTATGTCTCTTGTTTTTTAAAAGTAATGCTTTATAAAGAACTGTACTTTATTGTCCTCTTTAAGCTCATAACCAAAGGTATCTGCTGAGGGTCTTATCATGTCAACAGATGTCCATCTCCATACAAACTCTTATAAAGATTTTTTTGTCAAATTTTGTGGACTTTCATAACCAAGTGGCTGTTTCCCAAGACTTTGAGAAGAAAATGTATAATTCTCTTCTTTCAGAAAATAAGACAAATTCATGAAAACAGAATCAGCACAAATGCCCTCTTCAATCCATAATGTCAATGTGTTTCAAGTTCAATACAGGATTGGAAAATTCCATTGATTGTCTGAATTGATCCTTAACCAATCTCTCTGGATCTTCATAAGTCATGCAACTATTTAGTCCTTTTAAACACCAATTATACTTTTTGTAACAAATTATAATCATACCTTGATTGGTTTGTTTAAACAACTGGCTGATGTTTTTTAATCTAAATAGTTGCCTAACACACACACACACACACACACACACACACACACCACACATATGTCACTGAAGCAGTCACCATGAGCTTAAATGGCTTTTGGGGGATGGTAGAGGACAGGAAGGCCTAGAGGAACGTTGTCCATGGCATCGCAATAGGTCAGACACAACTTCACAATTAACAACAATACAAGTACATGTGTGTGCGTGTGTGTGTGTGTGTTGAGAGAGAGAGCAAGAAGGGGGAGAGAGAGAGAGAGACTAAAAGGATGTATAAAACAAAAGCAACATACAACATGATATACTTATGTTGATTCTTAACTAGATCTATAGGCTGAGTCCATTAGATTTCTTTTGCCTCCAGTGTAACAGATAAGTTGTCTAATCTTTTAAATGCCTGAATAGTGTTGTAAGTGACAAGACATCAAAAATATGCTGAGCCACTCGAAGAAAAGGTCATTATGCTTTCATTTTTTGGCCTGCATTGTAAACTATGTAGATAAATCACCATGATGTGGAGGCCAATAAAAATACTCCAGGTCCAAAAGGTCAGGCCAAAATTTTTAAAGCAATTGAATTCCTTGCATAATAGGAATGAATTCCAAGACAGAGTCTTGGAATTTTTTTTTTTTTTTTTTTTTAAGGGAACTGAGATATCAGTCACTGGATATCAGCATGTTGTAATTTTTTTTAAAAAAAATGCTCAGCTGTGACATATTAACATTTTTAATATGTTCTGCAGAATTCTCAATTTTTGTTCAAGAAAAAGATAATTAAATATTTGTTATTACTGTCTATGTTGGAAGCTCAGGATTGCTTGAACAACAATCACACAATCAAATGACCACACTGGCACACAATACATTTATAAGCTAAGAAGAATAAGACAAGAAAATCCTGCTGATGATGTTACCTATTCTGGTAATAAAACATTGAAAACTAAATTGAAACAAGCTTGGAGAGCAAATCACGGTCCAAAAAATTATGTATTTAATTCTAAAGTTAAGCATTTTAGAATTAAGTAAATATATATTTCCATACTTTTATTTAATCAATTAACACTCACATCCAAGCTAAACAACAACAATAACAACAACGTTTCAGAGAAATTGTGGTCCCTTTACAATACTGAACAATCTGGGGTGGATTCTTATGAACTTTGCTGAACATTTCAAATGAGTAGTTGCTTATTTTTACGTGGATTTTGTCCACATTATATGAAAAAAAGAGAGAGAGGGCTAATATTTAAATAAGTCTCACACAAATATCCATAAATTTCTTTTTCAGTAGTGGGATCTCTATCCCAAAATTCCATAGCAGCATGGAAGACAACATGGCACATGCTGTAAATTGCTAATACAGAAATGGCCACAGATGGGATTTGACCTATGGCACTAATGAAAATTAAGGCAAATTCATTTAATAGCAATCAGTCATTTCTGTACATATTTTATCTTTCATATTTCTATGCAATGCTACTTAATCCTACTGAAAACTGCTACTTAATTATTCTTTTAATGTATTTAACATTAGTTTGTTCATCTCATATACATGACTCTAGATGGCTAACAGAATAAAAAATAATCTGTACGTATACTACCTCTAAGCCAATTTACAGTGACATAACAAATAAATAAAAAAGAAAGAATCCCTTAGCTTAAAAGCAACATAATATAGACAATTTTCAGGAGGAGTTTCATTTATTTATTTAGCTTGTTTTATTTCCTCCAAGAAGGTTAAAAACTTAATTTTATGCATTTCATACTTCCTAAGCAACTATGTGTGCAAATAGTTTAATTGTATTTGAAAGTTTTTATTTTTTTATTAGTTTAGAAAATCTGGATTGTATTGTTTTGTTAAAGTGAATTTTAAATAAGAGGACTTCCTTGCATGCCTGTGTGTTTCTCTGTACAAATATCTGTTTTTACTGAAGAACATTTCATCTGTAAAGAAAATAAAAAACACAAATTTCAATAATATGTGTTGAAAAATATATAGCCAAAATATTAAGGCTGCTAATCTTAAGTAGGATTAAATTGTTCTTCAGTTGAGTCTATTTAGCACTAGAAGTGACTTCAGAAAGCTTTAAAAATACCTATATTTGAACTTGAGGATTTATATTTTATATTCATTAAGTTTTCCAAAAAGTTTATGTATGTGTGTGAGAGAGACAAATAAGACTAAGGAAATGTATTTCTGTTTTATCAAAACCAATGTTTGATTTAGGATCCTTAGAAAGAAGGGCCAATACTGTCATCCAGATCAGAATAACAGACTAACAGAGTTGGAAGGGATTTTGGAGATCTTCAACCCCCTGCACAGGCAGGAAACCCTATACCATTTCAAACAAATGTTTGTCCAATATCTTCTTTAAAACTTCCAGTGTTGGAGTATTCACAACTTCTATAGGCAAGTTGTTCCACTAATTAATTGTTCTAACTATCATGAATTTTCTTCTTAATTTTAGGTTGCTTCTTTCTTTGATTAGTTTCTATCCATTGCTTCTTGTCCAGCCTTCAGCTGCCTTGGAGAACAGCCTGACTCCCTCTTCTTTGTAGTAACCTCTGGGACATTGGACACTGACAAACAGATCAATCATATTCTCTTAGCAGACCTAAAACTACCTACTCTCTATTGATTTATGAAAGCCTACATAACATATTCTCTCTCTCTTTCTTTCTGTCTTCCTAATCATCATCATCATCATCAATCATCATCATCATCATCGACCATGCATATCATTTTAGATTTAATACATAACGTTTCTATTCACCATTCCATTAGCTAGCTGGAAAAAGCATCCTCCTGTGATTTCACACTTAAATTTTTGGATGATAATGGATAGGAGAAATTTCATTTAGGTGTCAGGTGGAATCTTCATACCTGATGAGAATAGAATCCTGTGTGACTATCTTCTTGGTCAACTTTGCTGGGAAGACAAACCAGGAAACAATAATATTTATAGAAAATGATTCCTCTAGAATGTTGAACTAAAT